>NC_066543.1:109956-172495 GCF_024679095.1 Eriocheir sinensis
GCCGCGTTCATCAGGAATCGACCAAAAATGCTGTTTGAAATACACTTGATTGCAGTTTTCTTGATAGGGCAAGTAGCACTTTTGCGGGCTTCTATGTTATCCTGAATGAAGCCCGCAAGAAAGTGCTTTTGCTTAAACATATAAATAGCATGCACTTTTTAACAACCCGGCCTAGTTGAATAAGCAGTTTAAGGAGGGACAGAGCAAACAGCATTTTCACCGGAGCAACATGTGTTCCAATCTGTTCTATGTTCTTACACGGTACTGGACGGTTTTCTTCTTCATACCATTCGTGTGCGGCTGACGATATATCTCTATTGATGATATTGTGTCTTCTGATGGTCAGTGGGAGGTCATCCATTTTCTCAATGACTTCACGTGAGACAGCCTCAGTATCGCACAGAATGAGGTATCCAAAATCGCCATCGGTTGCTTGATTGACCTAGCCCCCCTCCCGCTCAAAAACCAGTGCATTTATGTCTCATCTAGTTTTCTCATATCTCCACATGGTAACTTCTCTTGCATTACAGTGGGATAAAGACTGTTGAAGTCAAGATATGAAAGGAAAGTGTTTCTATCATGTTTTGAATTAAACTGAGGGTTCGTGTAGATGTTATTGGTGCGTACAAAACGACGCACAACACTTGTGTAGCCCCCACGTACATTTGTTTGAATGCAATGATATATGTGTGGGCTACTAAGCATCTCTAATTCCTGCTGTGTTTTTAACAGAAAAGAGTCATAGGCAAATCCTGGCAGGCTAACATAATTTACAATATCCAACCTCCACTGAGTTTTCAAAATACCTCTCCACTCTAGGAAGGCATCACATAGAAGGCCAACATCCACTTTTACATAAAGCAACAAATAGTTCATCAGGCTCTGACACCCAGCTACTTTCCAAACATTCTGAGCATGTTTATAATCACTTTCGGAAAGTTCTGCTTCTTGAAGCGAATTGAAAAAATCTTCGCGGGATGGAAGACGTGTCTCAGAAAGTCGTTCCATCGAATCCATATAGTCATAACAAAAAACCTGCTTTCCCTTGATCAATAATGGTAACGCAGGTGCTGGCACATCTTTCAACATCTGTTGTGTGCATATGGGTTCGTTCCCATTGCTGATGAATTGGTTCGCTAAAGCCGCGAGTGAACCAGACATAAAGACATACGCGTCAATAAATCTCAAGTCATTTATGATGACTTCATGGTATTTGTGAACTGAATGTTTTGGTCTTAGTTTGATTTTCAAAGTCAGGTAGCGTTAATTCACGCGGGATTAACGTCATGTCGTAATCCGCATTATGTACAATGAGAGTGCGCTGCAATTTGTGATTTTTTTTCATTTGAAGGTTGCATCTATTAAATAAGCTTCAATGTAATTGTTTCCTGATTTTTCATGGTCATGATGTTTTACTCCTTTACCTTTTAAAACCCGTATTTACAGAGAAGACAGTGAATTTGTTCATTGTGACGTGCCGTATCTTCATCGGTCATATTGATTTTATTGTAGCCTTTAGAAAATTTTAACTTCTTCCAGGAGTGTGGGTTCAGCTAATGTAAGTTCGTTCTATATTCAAAACAGTGTGAGTTCAGCTAATGTATGTAAGTTCGTTCAATATTCAAAACAGTGTGAGTTCAGCTAATGTAAGTTCGTTCTTTATACAAAACAGTGTGAGTTCAGCTAATGTAAGTTCGTTCTATAATCAAAACAGTGTGAGTTCAGCTAATGTAAGTTCGTTCTATATACAAAACAGTGCGGGTTCAGCTAATGTAAGTTCGTTCTATATTCAAAACAGTGTGAGTTCAGCTAATGTAAGTTCGTTCTATATGCAAAACAGTGTGAGTTCAGCTAATGTAAGACCGCTCTATATACAAAACAGTGTGAGTTCAGCTAATGTAAGTTCGTTCTATATACAAAACAGTGTGAGTTCAGCTAATGTAAGTTCGTTCTATGTACAAAACAGTGTGAGTTCAGCTAATGTAAGTTCGTTCTATATACAAAACAGTGTGAGTTCAGCTAATATAAGTTCGTTCTATATACAAAACAGTGTGAGTTCAGCTAATGTAAGTTCGTTCTATATACAAAACAGTGTGAGTTCAGCTAATGTAAGTTCGTTCTATATACAAAACAGTGTGAGTTCAGCTAATGTAAGTTCGTTCTATATACAAAACAGTGTGAGTTCAGCTAATGTAAGTTCGTTCTATATACAAAACAGTGTGGGTTCAGCTAAAATGGTTTACAGCATTACTTCCACAATAGGATCCGCTTTCTACTGTTTCTCCGTTTCTATTCACTATAATGTAAGCATACGCTATGGCAAAGTGATGTCTCTTTACACCCATTCGAAGAAGGCTTTACGAGAATACTCTCAAAGACATAGAATGCTAAATAAGATGGCTCATATGCTTTAGCATTATTAATAAATTTCACAGTATATCCCGCAGGTGGGAATCATCTTAGTCTTGTGATCATCATTGGGTGCTCAGCAAGCGTTGTCTTGTTCTCACAGGCACACAAATTTCCATGCAGTTTTTCCATGCTGCATGGTTCTTTTTCATTTCCCGCCGCAGGATAGTTTCCTTAAGCAGTTAATTAGAACACCAACGAGGGAAGAAAATATTTTGGATTTGTTGTTAACTAATAAAGAGGACATAATAAGCAACATTGAGGTTGGGGGTTCATTAGGTAACAGTGATCATAAGGAAATTATATTTAATATTAAATGGGAGGATAGAGTCAGCAGAAACAACACTTAATACCTGACTTCAGGAAGGCGGACTTCGAGGGTTTAAAAAAGCAGCTGCAAAGGCTTAAGAGAGTAAGATCAGAAGTAGCTGAGAGCTTAAACCATAGGGTTCGTTATGTTGGGAGTATAGAACATGTAAGAATTCCTTTTTCCTGGAGTTCACCATTGGAATACGCGTTCACCTGGGAGGCTCTCCAACAATGTTTGAGCGAAACTGTAGTGATTGAGGATTATTTATACCCAACTCAAAAATAAAATATCCATAAGGACGTGAATATACAGCATATATATATATATATATATATATATATATATATATATATATATATATATATATATATATATATATATATATATATATATATATATATATATACAAACTGGTTTGCCTTCTCTTTCCGAATATTTGTCTGCCCAGACAGTGAATTTGAGATATATATGACTTATTTAATAACACGAGGGAAGGAAAGGAAGGGGAGGGAGGGAGGAGGGGGAGGAGAGAAGAGGGAGGAGAAAGGTATGATGGAAGGGAGAGTTGAGCGAAACTGTAGGGATTCAGGAGTATGTATACCCAAATCAAGAAGAAGATATCCATAAGGACGTGAATATACAGCATATTTATATATATATATATATATATATATATATATATATATATATATATATATATATATATATATATATATATATATATATATATATATACAAACTGGTTTGCCTTCTCTTTTCCGAATATTTGTCTGCCCAGACAGTGAATTTGAGATAAATCTGACTTATTTAACCCTCTCGCGCACGATGACGCATTTCGTGTCATCAAGGGTAAAAGGTTCTGGCGGACGATGACGCGAAACGCGCCATAAAAGTAAATAAAAAATGATTAAAAATTAAGTTTTCGATGAAAGTGCGTCAAATTTGCAGCTGTTGGGATAAGTTTCTTAATAGTAACATATGTCAATCAATCTAAGGAACGTAGATGAGGAGCTTTGAGTGATTTTTATTTGTTAGGCCACTCTGACGAGAGAAAAAAAATACAGTTTTCTCGGTGTAACTCGGGAACTAATAGACGTATGAGGAATTTGAAGATACCATAAGAATCCTCACTAAAAGGTAAACTCGATGCGGCAACGTCTAAGGTCATATGACACCGAAGAGCAGGCAGAAAATATAAAGAAATGCAAGTTGAGAAAAGAAATAAGAAGAAAGAAGTTAAGAAATGAGATAGAAGGCATTAATTAATGCAAAATCAGAAAATAAAAGATATATATATCTACAAACTGGTTTGCCTTCTCTTTTCCGAATATTTGTCTGCCCAGACAGTGAATTTGAGATAAATCTGACTTATTTAACCCTCTCGCGCACGATGACGCATTTCGTGTCATCAAGGGTAAAAGGTTCTGGCGGGCGATGACGCGAAACGCGCCATAAAAGTAAATAAAAAATGATTAAAAATTAAGTTTTCGATGAAAGTGCGTCAAATTTGCAGCTGTTGGGATAAGTTTAATAGTAACATATGGCAATCTTTCTAAGGAACGTAGATGAGGAGCTTTGAGTGATTTTTATTTGTTAGGCTACTCTGACGAGAGAAAAAAAAATCAGTTTTCTCGGTGTAACTCGGGAACTAATAGACGTATGAGGAATTTGAAGCTACCATAAGAATCCTTACTAAATTCCGCTTCGGAGCATATAATCGGCTAAAAAAGATGGCCCACAAAATTTCGAGCTAGCCGCAGATTTCTCAAGAATCAGAGGGGAATGGAACACACACACACACACACACACACACTCACACCCACACCCACACACACACACACACACACACACATGACCTTTTTTCACGGAAAAAGGTAAACTCGATGCGGCAACGTCTAAGGTCATATGACATCGAAGAGCAGGCAGAAAATATAAAGAAATGCAAGTTGAGAAAAGAAATAAGAAGAAAGAAGTTAAGAAATGAGATATAAGACATTAATTAATGCAAAATCAGAAAAAAAAGACTTGGTGCTGCAGTGTTTAGGGTTAGATGGCACCAAATAACCGGAGTACACAAAAAATATATATATATATATATATATATATATATATATATATATATATATATATATATATATATATATATATATATATATATATATATATATAAGTTTAGGAAATAAATAATAATAAACAAGTTTAGAAATGAGAAATAAGAAAATAATGATACAATACATCCAGCAAAAACTTAAATAATTTATCGAGTCTTACGTTCAATGGCGATTTTTATTTTATTTTCGGACTTGCATTAGAGAGTAAATTCATATTCCAGCCTGGTCATTAACCTAATGTCCTTAACCTTTTCCGTGATTAAAATCTAGTGGTCATTCGAGGGTCCAAGATCTTATCTTAACCCTTCAAGTACCCTTCTCCGTCACTCCCCCCTCCCTGCTGGGCACCCCTACTCTGTCACCCTCTCGCTTCCGTACGCTAGTCCGAGAGGGGTGAGAGGGGTTGGTGAAAAGGTAAAGAGATGGGTGGGTGGGTGGGGGGGGAGGGGGGTCCAGATACCCCTCTTCCGTAACCCCTGCTGACCCCCCCAACCCCACTTCCAGTCCCCTGCAGAGGGCAACCCCACTTCCGTACATTTGTTACTATATATATATATATATATACACATATATATATACACATATATATATACACATATATATATATATATATATATATATATATATATATATATATATATATATATATATATATATATATAAGACACACACACACACTCAGCCAACTGATTCATCTGAGAGAGAGAGAGAGAGAGAGAGAGAGAGAGAGAGAGAGAGAGAGAGAGAGAGAGAGAGAGAATAGTTTACGCTACAAAATCATCCGTTTTCTCTCGACGACTTCCGCTGCCGTCACCTGCTGACATCACAATGCTGCGCGCGGTTGGACCGTCTCTCTTCTGTTGGCCGTGCCGTCCCCTTCCCCATACGCGGGTCTGGGGTAGGTATAAACCTCCCCTTTCCCCTTCCCGTCTCCGGGACAGATATGCGGGCCAGACCAAGACCAATCTGCACGTCATAATATTGTTGGTAGAACGTTCAAACCAAAAATTATAGAAAACGAGGGAGACAATGCATTTTTCACACACCATTGTATTAGTATGCATTATATATTATAAAATAAAAATAAATGTTGTTGATCTGCACATAAATATCAAGTAACACGGATAAATTTATTTATGAGATAGGTTGGTATCCATGATTGTTCACAAACACGTGTGCAGCCACATCATGATTGCCAGGTCGTGTCATTTGTGGGATTTTTTGCCATAACCCTGGATCACCAGCGTTATAAATTGTACTTTAGTACCAGACTTGTCCGGGATTCCGGACACATTTTGCAGGGCAAAAAACAACTATAGAAACGGTACAAAGTTTACTGCTATATTATTAGCATAAAGTAGATGCATTTCTCAACTTAATTATCTAATAATGAAATTGGACCTTGAAACTAGCACTAAAAAAAATCACGAAAAAAAGGAAGTAAAAATGGCCTAAAAAAACTCAGGACCTTTGTTTAAAAAATCACAGCCAACCATAGTGTTGAGGTACGCTGCTCCAACTTGCAAGACGTTTAGTGCAGACGTCCACAGGGATTTTTCAGCCTCCTAGGCTTTATGCCTTCGAAAGGACGGAGAAGGATAAAGAAAGAAAACGACTTTATTGAGGTAAACTGTTATACTTCTGATTTCACCAGACATGTCTGAAATCTTGGATAATGGTGCCCTATATATGTGGTACATATATGAGCCCCATGAAAGCACCTCACAGGGTAAGACCACAACCCCAACTAAGATGTCAGGGGACCCCAGCCCTAATACGTAGGCCTAGCATCGTTTTCTCAGCGACACATAATCGGCCTCTCGACGGGATTCCGGACAACGCTGGTGATCCAGGGTTAAATATCGATTGTCTCAAACAAATGACCATTTTTTTGTGGTATATACTGTGTTGCCACAATAAAGCCATATTTAGTTAACAATGCCGTTTTCTGCCATTTTAGGGGACAATTTTAAAGGAATCTTTAGGAAAAAATTACTTCTTGCACAATATGAAACTGCATAGAACAACGTGTAGTAGTATTTTCACCAATGTTGTATATCCTTCATAATAGCCTAATCAAAGACACACAACACACCAATTTTCTCTAATTATGGATGAGGTAACTGATGCTTCAGTTACTAAACACTTGTGCATACGTGAAAGATACTTCAAGCAGGTATGTCAAGAAACTTTTTAGCATTATTTCCATTTACTTCCTGCAGAACATCACTTTTCTCAGGCAAAAAATCCTACTCTGATGAACAAAATGTCCCAATGAGTAGTATTGTTGAACCATTACTAATGGGGCATCCAGTCGGTGCTGCTGTATAATTTACAATCAAATGGAAACACCAGCGTTTTTACAAACTAGAAAATAAAATATTAATTTCAGCAAATTTTGTGATATAATATTTCATAAATATATTCTGATATTTTGTAATAATTTCCTTCTATTTTAACAAATAGAACACAATATATTTATGAAATATACGAAGGGGAAGCTCGGGATGTCCTGCTTCTCACTTTGCGGAGTCATTTTTTCGACCCCGTCCTCTTCCTCTCGGGGTAATTTGAAACAACCCCAACTACTCGGGGACGTTCAATGCTGCCATTCACGGCCAAGATAAAGGAAGGGAAGGGAAAGGGGATGGATTGACATTAATTCTACGGCGTAAATCTCTTCACGCTGATTTAATGAGAAAATAATTATGATAATAATAATAATAATAATAATAATAATAATAATAATAATAATGATGATGTTAATAATAATAATGATAATAATGTTAATAATAATAATAATAATAATAATAATAATAATAATAATAATAATAATAATAATAATAACAAAATATAACAAAATATAATAATAAGAAGAACGATTATAATAATAATGATGATGATGATAACGATAAAAATGACGACGACGACGACGACGACCATGAAGATGATGATGGTGATAATAATAATAATAATAATAATAATAATAATAATAATAATAATAATAATAATTGCAGATTGGAGTCGCTGCAGGAGTCTGGCGTGTTTGGCTACCTGTACCGCCATTCTCTGCCGTATGCTTCGGTGTGTCTGCAGCCTGAGTCCTTCAGTCGACCAAACAACAATCTGCGGCCCCTCGAGTTGGGCGACCTGTATGGTGTGCTATCCCTCTATGGCGGAGGTCAGTACTACTACCTAACTCCTTAACCCATAGAAGACAGGTAACGTTTTGGATCGTCACGAGGGTGATAGGTTCAAAGACCGGGCGGCGTACAGAAATGTCTTGCCCTGATTTTAAGGTCAGCATCATTCTCTAATTGCTTAAGCCTAAATTACACTAAATGGGAGTACATAACTTATTACCCAATATGCACGTCCGTAAAGCAGTGGTTAGCGTGCCTGGCTACTAATCCACTCGTCCGGGTTCGAATCCCGGCCCGAGCAGTCGGCGCTCACCTCACAGAGTTATTCATCCTCCCTTTCGAGTTGACGATAAATGGGTACTAAAAAAATTATGAAGAAAGTAAACAATGGCAATCCCGGACTTCACAGTGGCCCGTGGCCCGGTGTAATGGATTCTTACCCACCATAGGCTCAAATAGCCAACGGTTGGGAGATGATCCTCTAAGCTACTCGCAGTTATAGCGCATGCTCCTAACTTTACCTTGATCGGTTATGAACTCGCTCTTGGTGCATATATAGCGTTGTCAATATCCATGCAGGCGGAGAAAGATGCGAATCGTTAGTCGTTGTGCTCCCTGTTTTACAGTATAGTAAGACCTGGCTGTGCCTTGCAAAATCTCTGGTAGGCGACATCTGCCACCTACTACCTGATGACAGCTGTCCTCTTGCTCTGATTGGCTAAACTCCCTCAAACGCGGCCTTACAGCTTTCCCCACGTGACCTGCCCATTGCCCCTACTCCCCCTACTCACTGCTCCTCCCTCACCACGACTCTCCCACCTCTCTCTCTCTCTCTCTCTCTCTCTCTCTCTCTCTCTCTCTCCTTTATTTCCTATTTTTACTCCTTTCCTTACCATAACAATTTTACAACTTTTATTTAGTTACTTCTTGTTTTACTATTATTGTAATGATACCCACTCTTACTCTGAGAAAGCTGACACATATTCCCTGGCGCTTGCGATTCCAACTCGTTATCACACACCTACTTACTTACTTACCTTACTTACTTACTTACTTACTTACACTGATACACGCCCACACGCACGCACGCGCGCGCACACACACACACACACACACACACACACACACACACACACACACACACACACACACACACCTGAGTTCGACTCGATCATTACAATAACATTAAAACAAATAATAATTAAATGAAAGTTATAAAAGTGCTATGTGAAAGAAATGAGGAGAAATAGAAGATAAAGGAGAATGAGAAAGAGAAGAGAGAGAGAGAGAGAGAGAGAGAGAGAGAGAGAGAGAGAGAGAGAGAGAGAGAGAGATTTACACAGATGTACAAAGAAAATCAGACCACACAGACCCCATGGTCCAGACTAGGTGGCCTGTCCTTAAACCTAAGTGATTCTATATTAATTGTGTGGCTCCAAAACTTTGCATTTCTACTCTAGTTAATATTAAGTTCAAGGAAGTGACGGTCGAGCTTGTTTTTAAAGGAGTCAATCGTGTTACACTTGACCACTGACGGAGGGAACTTATTCCATTCTCTCACTACAACGTTGGTGAAGAAAAATTTGGTGCAGTCTGAATTTACTTGTCTACATTTGAGTTTTATGCCATTGTTCCTAGTTCGCAAAATGTCATCGATCATAACCAATGTTGATCTGTCTACATTCGTGAAACCATTAAGTATTTTAAAACATTCGATCAGTTTTCCTCGGAGGTGACGTTTCTCAAGAGAGAACATGTTAAGGGCGGAAAGCCTTTCTTCGTAGGATTTGTTGCGCAAGGAAGGGATCATTTTTGTTACCTGACGCTGAACACCTTCTAATATAGCAATGTCCTTTGCATGGTGGGGAGACTAAAACTGTACCGCATATTCAAAGTGGGGTCTGACTAAACTGTTGTAGAGCGGAAGTATTACATCTTTATTCTTGAATAAAAAGTTTCTTTTAATGAAGCCCAACATTATGTTCGCTTTATTTGCTGCATCGATGCACTGCTGTGAGAATTTGAGGTCTGACACGATTTTGACCCCCAAGTCCTTAACGCATTGAACGCTTTTGAGTTTAACGCCGCGCATTTCGTAATCGAACTTTTTATTCCTTGTTCAAACTTGAAGGACCTGGCACTTGTGCACTTTAAAGGGCATCTCCCATCTATCCGACCAAGCTGAAATTTTGTGCAAATCCTCTTGGAGGCTTTGCCTGTCTTCGTCAATGTGAACCGAGTTACTAATCTTTGTGTCGTCTGCAAATTTACTAATGCGATTATTGAGTCCAACATCCACATCGTTGATGTAAATAATGAAGAGCACTTGGCCAAGAACCGAGCCCTGAGGGACACCACTAGTGACCGGCGCCCACTCTGAGTTAAATCCGTCAATCACCACTCTTTGTTGTCTGTTGCTCAACCAATTCGCGATCCATTGGTGTACTTGACCGTCAATACCTATTTGCTTTAATTTATAAAGTAATTTATGATGTGGGACTTTATCAAACGCTTTCTGGAAATCAAAATAGATTACTTCCAGTGATTTGGTTGCGTCATAAACTGTGAAGAGGTCGTTATAAAAGGTCAATAGGTTTGATAGACAGGATCTTTTGTTACGGAAGCCATGTTGTGAGTCCCCACTTAATGAGTGGCTTTCAAGGTAACTCATAATTTTGTCTCTAATTATGCTCTTAAGTAGCTTACCTACAACCGAAGTTAGACTAATGGGCCTGTAATTACCTGGTAGTTTTTTGTCTCCTTTCTTAAAAGTCGGCGTCACGTTATCCTTTTTCCAAATCGAAGGGACGATTCTTTGTCACAAGGACATATTGAATACGGTTGTGAGGGAGGGGAGTATTTCGCTCTTTGATTCTTTGAGCAGTGTAGGATATACTTTGTCAGGTCAGGACTTTTATTTGTTTTAAGTGATTGGAGGGCTTTAGGACTTCATCGGTTGTTATTTCAAACTTAGGCAATGCATGCTCGGGATTTACATTAGTACTGGTGTTGGTGGTAGTGGTGGGAGGACTGTTAGTATTAAACACCGAGGAAAAGTAATTGTTTAATAGGTTTGCAACGTGTTGGCTGTCAGTCACTAGTGCACCGTCGCTGTTTGTTAAGGGTCCAGTTCCACTTCTGATCGCCTTTCTGTTGTTTATGTAACTGAAGAAGGATTTCGGATTATTTTTACAGTTGGCCGCAATAGTTCCTTCATATCTACGCTTTGCCTGACGTACTAATCTTTTTATTCGTCTAATGTTTTCGGCCGTGATTTGCTCTTTCTTTAGCCTGTAAAACAATTTTCTCTTCTTGACTGAGTGTTTAATTTCGCTACTAAACCAAGGTGGGCTTTTATTAGTTTTACTTCGTTTCTCACAGAAAGGGACGAATGTGTTCTGCTGAGTGAGTAAATGATTTTTAAAGTTTAGCCAGGCTTCCTGTACATTATCGTCATCTGATTGTTGCATTTCTATTAGTTTTCGTCGGATTTCTACGAAGTTAGCTCTTTTGAAATTGGGCACCTTTACTTTATTTTCAGTCACTGATGTTTGAGCTCTAATGTCGACGCGCACTAATTTATGATCGCAAGAAGCAAGGTGTTCTCCTACCGTGACAGTACTGACTAGGTTATCTTGGGTCGTTATAACAAGGTCTAGTATGTTATTCTGTCGAGTTGGTTCAGAAACAATTTGGCTTAGATAATTTTCTTCTAAAAATTCGATCATTCTATGTGACTCGCCTCCTGTACCTGACAGTGTCGCCCAGTCGATATGGGGGAGATTAAAGTCTCCTAATATCAGGGAGTCGCTGTTATTAAATGACTGCCTTAAAATGCTGTACATTTCAAGATCGGCATCGAGAGAGAGAGAGAGAGAGAGAGAGAGAGAGAGAGAGAGAGAGAGAGAGAGAGAGAGAGTAGCAAAGTTCTCTGAGGAGAGTGATGGGGTGATGTGGCAGTACTGCGACTCAGGGGATCCATGCCTAATGGCTCAAGTTAGAGTCGATAGACTATAACACGGGATGTACTTGTTAACACTACAAAAATTCTAAAAAAAGAAACAGAGTATGATATACTACAAATATTATAGACCATAATAAATATGCAAAATAACTCAGCAGTAAACAACCAATCAACAAGCTCCCATAGAACACTGAAGCTAAGATAAACTCCCCACTTCCCGATAGATGGCACCACAGTGGTTGCCACACCCCTCCGAGCCCACAGCTGTCCGCCCCGTTCAGACCAGGGCTCCCACTTTTGGGGATTTTTTCCCCAGATTGGGACTTTTCATGCATTTAGTGATAATCTGGGGATTTTAGCTTTTTGGGGGATTTTCTGGGGAATTCTGGTCGCCTTTAGTGACAAGTTATTGATTTCCAGCTGGAGAGAAAGACTGAACCAAAAAAAACATTACTGGTGAGTTGAAATACATAAATCTGCAAAGAGTTATTTGGTGCATGATGCCACTATCTTGTGCAAATGCTCCAGTTGAAAGATTTTTCAGCACTCAGAAAGCAATTAAGAATGATCACAGAAACTCACTGAAAAGGGAAAGTATTGTGGGACTACTCCATGGAAAACGCACTAGGTATGGCTTCAACTGGGTTAACTGCTGATAAACTAAGTGTACATGATCACGCAAGGTTGTTAAAGCTTATGCAAAATGTCAAAAGCAATACAGCAGACACTAAAGGTCATGAAATCATTGCAAAAGCACTAAAATCATGATACTGCATATGAAGTGTACAGTAAATAATAAGCAACATATACTTTTTGTATGAGTTTTTTTTTTTTACTGTATTTTTTAACAGTGCAAGTTTTGATGGAAAAAGCAAAAATATGAACTCTCAAGTATTTTTTTTTTTTATATTGTGTTGACTGAGGAAATGTCAGACTACAATATCTCAGGATTCTCAGTTATTTATTGATTTTAGTTTAGTTAGATAATATTTTTTTTATAGAAGATAGAACGTGATGGAAAGCACTCTAGTCTATCTCAGCTGCTAAGGAATGTCTTATTTTCATTTTAGTATTCTGTTATAAATGTGATAGAACTTTACTTATGCCAAAAATATATTCTGTATACCAAAGTGTAAAGTACACAAGTAACACATACATTTTGAATGAAAATGTTTTCTTAAATTACTGTATTTGTTAACAGTGCAATTTATGCTAGAAAAGGCAAAACTATGAACTGCCAGTGTATTTTTCATATTTTGTTGACAGAGGAAATGTCAACAGTTAATGCTCAGGATTTTCCGTTATTTATTGATTTTAGTTTAGTCTTTGTTTATATGTTGTACTGCTTGATGAAAATCACTCGTCCATCTTAGCTGTTAAGGGATCTCATTTATTTATTTCATTTTAGCATTTAAGAACATGATGAAAAATTTAATCATCACAAGAAAAATCATCACAAAAAAAACTCAAACATTGTGTTACAATTTTTTTTTGTTTTTTTGTTTCGAGGGAAATCATTGTCCAAAAGGGAAAGAAAAGTGTATTATCTGTATAATGACAAAAAGTAGACTTCTGAAATACTTATAAAGCAAATTTTTCCTATTATTTCGCTATTTTTTTGTGGGGGGTAATGTAAGTACATGTGTCAATATTTGTAAACTAGGAACTTTTTGTCCAATCTAGGGATTTTTCAGCACGAGTCTAGGAAATTACTGATTTGCCTTTCTGGGAGCCCTGGTTCAGACTTCAGTGACTCGCTGACTACCACCTGTTTAACACCTTGCTGGTGCCACTCCTTTAGACCTTTTTAGATTTTGTATATGTTACATTTTATACCTCTACATTTTATATTTTTAAATTTCATACTTTTACATTTTATACTTTTACATTTTATAATTTTACTTTTTTACACTACAATTAATAGCCTGAAGATGCTCAATGTTGAGCGAAACGTGTCGCTTTATGAGGAATATAGTCTAGAAACTCTTATATCTTATAGAGCCTCACATTAAAGTATCTTTTAGAAATATTGAACCACCGAAGTCAATAATCGAAATAATTACATTCTCTCCAGGGCTGGTCCTCGCCGGTCTGTGTTTGGTGGCAGAGCTCCTTCATCGTCAATATTTCACCCAGTCGTAAAATTACATAACCACTTCCCAGAATGTCTGCAGACAGTCGCCACTTCTATCCCAAAAGTTTCTTGAACGTTGAACAACAAATAAAATCTCAAAAAATGCAGCTATTTTTTTAATACCAAATCTCCATGTTTTTGGTCCTTAATACATTGGTGAGTGTCTGAACAGGGTGGTTCTTGACTAGATATACGCAGTGAGGTGTTATTACAGGTTTGATAATTATGTAGAGGTTGGGCATTGTAGTTATACGCTTTTATTTGCTTGTACATATCGGATGCAATATTAAATTTTGATAGAGCAGTAAGGTTCAGATTATTTAATGATTTAAATAAAAGGGGAGGTAGGTTTCGCAGTATTCACTATTGGTCATTATCCTGATACCTGTCTTGTGCAATACGTTGAGGCTATATAGATAACACCGATAAGTATTGGACCTAATGGGATTACAATACTTTATGTGGATAAATATGAGCATAACATAAACATTTGAGGAAATTAGTTGGGGCGAAATATTTTACTTTAAGAAGGAGTGGAATATTTTTTTTTTAAAGTTTTAAACACAGGTTGGATATATGGCGTCTAAAGATAAAATTTTTATCAAACAATATGTAATGTATTTTATTTTGTCTACCTGCATAATATCATCATTTAAGATAGTTAAGTTTTCTATAGTAATGGGCGGTAGTATGTGATAGTGTTAGTAAATAGCAGGTATTAAGTCTTGGCAGTGTTTACCATTATTCGATTTGCTAAACACCAGTTTGAAATTTTCAGTTCAGCGTTAGCTCTGTTGATTATTTATGTTGGCTGATCTTTAATCATGTAAAAGGTTGAATTGTCCTCAAATAGTATAGTGTTTAGCGAGTCAGATATGTTACATATATTGTTAAAATATCGAAGGAAGAGTATAAGACTTAATATACTACCTTGCGGTACTCCTAAGTTTACTGGCTTGGTTGGGGAAGATTTATTGTTTAAAACTGTCAGCTGTGTTCTATTGCTTAAGTAAGACCTGAACTAATCATGGATACATCTTCGGATTCCGCAGTGATATATTTTATCCAGGATAATATTAGGTTGAACTGTGTTGAAATATTTTCTGAAGTCCATAAAAATGGACATAATGGATTAATGTAAGTGTTGTTTAAAGATCAGATAAATAAGTATCATTTACGTCAGAGGTACTCTAACCTGGTCTAAAGCCAAATTATTTATCATTTGAGATTTTAATTTTGTTTTGAGATATTATTATATGTGTTTTCATTAATGTTTCAAAACAAAAATAAATAAATGCTGTTATAATAAAAATAGTTGTCCAAGTCTACTTTGCTACCTATTGTATGAATTGGAATTATCAATTTTGAAGCTGTCGGAAAGGTGCCTCTCCCATTTGATTGATTAAATAAGATTCTAAGTGGCATTGCAAAAATTTCTTTGTTTTATTTCATTATATTTGGTGATATCTCATCAGTTTGACCTCTTTCTTTTAAAGAGATGTTATTGCTTTTATCGTATCGAAGTTCGTTATTTTTGGCATTACCATAGTGTCTGGATAGTTTCCGCGGAGGTAAGAGTTGTGGGAGATTTGTGTGGGGACCAGTTTGCTTGCAAGTTCAGGGGCGATCTTTGAAAAGTAGTCATAAGAGCGTCAGAAATATTTTGCAGGGTATCCCTAACTTGGTTGTTGTAAATAAGTGAGCTGGTTGTGGCATATGTTTTAGTATTGTAATTTGATAGTTCAGTTCTTGTTTCCCATATCTTCTTGATACTTAGTCTAAAATCTGAAAATGTTTGCAGGTAATTGTTTGTTTTAGTGAAAATGATGAGGTTGTTCAGGTAATTTCTATAGTTTTTGTAGATATTAAAGTTAATGACACCTAGATTACATGATTTATACAAAGCAAATTTATGTTAATTAATTCAAGAATTCCTAGCGTAATCCATGTTTTGTTGTAGCCTTTTTATTGATATTTAATGATATTTTGGGAAAACGAGGGTAATATATTCTATATATTTTGTCTAGAAATAGACTGCAGTCTGTATTTCTATCATGGTAATTTAATAAGGAATTCCAATCGATTTCTAAGAGCTTTGTTTTAAATTTTGTCCAATTCTCGACGTTTCTTATCTTAAAGGTTTCTTAAACTTGTTTCTTAAGTTTTAAGCATTCACTTGAATTATGTTCAATTAATCTATACTGTTTACGGGAATAGGTGACGTATATGAGGTGATATTATGTTATTTACAAATAAATATCTTCATGATTTAACGAGTGATACATAGAGTTAAGAATTTCAAGATCTACATTATTACCTTCCTGTCTGTCATCATCACTAAATAGGGTGTCAAAATTATTAGTGTCTGGGAGACTCATACGGCCGTACCATAAATCAACCCCTTCGACTCCCAACCCTCTGCGGACATTTTCTGTTACCATAAAACCTTAAGATTTTTGTCCGGAAGGGAAGGGAAAGTGTTGGAAGGCGAAATTGTTAGAATCTGGCAAGTGGTCTGGACAGGTACATCTTCGTCAGCCTCTTCGCAATGTTATGCGTCAATCCTGTATTTCTTTCATTAATATAGTAGTAAATGATCCAGGATACTGCTTTATTATCTCAAGCAGGTAGTCTTTTGCTATATCACCGATGTGGCTCGATCACTTTTCTAAGGGCTTTTTGCTTTTAGCGGGATGGGAGCGAAGTAGTCTAATAAAAATAGGTTTGAACCCGGAAAAAAATATTATGTTAATGAATTTGGTATGAAAAGAAGCGGAATTTTGTGCAGATTAACATATCCAAAATCCTCAAAAAGTCCACTTGGGGAAAAAAAATTACAGCAACAAAATGGCGGCCAAAAACAGTTTTTTGTAAATATCGTGCTTAATAATTATTTTTGCGGAAAACCTTTTAAATAAAAGTTATTCTACACATAACATTCTACAAAATATGTCTCATACATATTTTTTGTATGTTGCTCGGTTTTAATGCTATAAGGGCGCAAAGATCGTACCACTATCCCTTAACACCAATTTCACCCAAAACATTGTCACTTGAGGTAGCGCCCACTTTTAAAGAGGCTGCATTTCTTCTTTTTCCAACATAATACTTACATGTAAGTGTATGAAGACGTATATAAGAAAAAAGAAAGTCAGGTAAAATTTGATCTTATAATGATTAGACCCGGAAAAAATTGTTATACAAATGGTATCAAAAAGATAACAATTTCCTTTAGACTGACATATCCAAAATCTTTTCAAACTGGTTTTGAGGAAAAAATAATACAGCTAGCTATGTAACAGGGGATATCTTATAAAAAAAATACATATATAACTTTCAAAATAAAACCAGGTTGAAAAATATTTATATCCTTATTTCTTCAGGTTATAAGAAAAAACATTACATACATTGTTTATAATTGAATTTGGGGTATTGCTTGGAGGTAAGACTGGAGTTGGGCCGCAAACAAACAAACAAACAAACAAACAAGATTACAAACAAGATCAGAGTTTTAGTATAATAGTAGATTAATGCCGTCTTTGACGGTGAAAGTAAATTTTCCTTAATTCCACATTGTTTGGAAAAAAAATAACGAAGGTTTTCTTTAAATAAATAGTATTCCATTATATTAAATTAATTCCATAGACAGAAAAAAAATTAAAAGTGAAAGAATAGGTCACATGTTTATTACCCTTATTATTAAATAATTCCCAAAATGTTCGAGGAATCTTCGGGCATTTCTTCACTACTCATATTGTCTTTTGCGTTGTGGCAATTTTTTCCGTAACACTGGCCACACGCTGAGATACACCACAGTCCTATTTTCTTACATGTACATGCGTTCGTGCCACAGACGTTTTTCCCCATCAACTTACAGTTGCATCTCACACACTTCAAGATCTTTTCTGGAGCTGGAGCTAAATCTGTCATAATTGGCTCGTACATACCATGCTGAAGCTTCCAACCCCAGTCTTCTGCTGGTAATGTTACTCTCATCAGTGATTTCCATTCAATTACTTGTAGATGAACACGAAGTGAATGGAAATAGGCTGCTCTTGCTGTTGGTGGTAGACTTTGTGGTTTTATAGTAGTAGTTGCTGTTGCTGCAAAGCGCATGAAAGTGTTGTAACGAAGTTCGGAAAGATCATCTACATCATTCCCCTTATACCTGAGGAAGAGAAAAAAAACCCTCATAGGAACAGCTTCCCAATAAATAATTATATTTCCATAAGTTTAGATTACGTATTGAACCACTTACAATATTATTGATGAACAATTCATGTAGCCTATATTACTTACCTATGTACAAAAAGTCTGAGGCCAGCATTGCCAATGTCGTCTGATGTAGCCGTATCATCTTCGAATATCTCAGCAATCTTGTGATAATATTCATTATCTTTCTGCAGGAAGTTTTTCAGTAGTGATGTCTTTCCTGTGAACGTTTTACATAAATTATAATTAACACACATGCAAAGTAAATATCAGATATATCAACTCCAGCTGCTCCAATTTGCTTAAAAGGCATCGTTTTGACACAATAAACACGAAACAAATAGTATTACACAGGGTAAGACCTCCTCAACGAAAAGATGAATAATTGTTTCATATAAATTCAAATAACTTTTATTTCGCGTGACTGGCCAAAAGTAATTTAATGGCTATTATTCGTTTCTAGTGCAGGATATCACAACTTATGGAAATGAGGCAACTTAATATTAATAACATTGCTTACCTTGACCGTAAGTCGCAGATGTCGTATCACAACCGGACCAGGCATGAATGAAGAGAATATGTCTTGTGACCATATCTCCTGCTGATGTCACCAAGCTTCCAATGTCCCAACATTGGGATTGTTTCTTACCAACGTCACACAGCATATAGAGGTTCATGTGAGCTGCCCAGTGGAACATCAACAGTACAAGAATATCAGTGTCGTTTGCCACCACTGTCAACGGTCTTTTGTTCTCTTTTGAAGCATACTCTAACCCAGCCAACACAATCTGAGTGTCTGCATCGCCAGTGCTTTGTCGCACATCATGACCTTCATCTTTTAGGGCTTTTACCAGCAAAGAAATAAACTGTGACTTGTTTTTGGAATTCTTAAGAAAAGATTCCTGGTTGCATGTAGGTTTGTTGTGCAATGCAACAGTAACATTACCAGATATATTGCCTACTCTTCTTTTGTGTTCATGATCTTTGGTGGAAGGACCATTGTCATAGCCGTCAAATACCACGCAGGATCGACCATACGTGGCATTGACAAACTGCACATAATGTTGGATGATGATTTCGTATGTGCTCTTACATGGCCACTTCACTTTATGCAGTAATGTGCCTCCGTCCAGTACATAAAATGAAGGGACTGGTGGTGTGACTGCTGAAACATCCTGCTTAATGGCTCTACCTAAAGCTGACTTGTTTGGTTTCCTCATAATTCCATGTTCAAAAAGTGAGGTAGGCACTGGTGTCAACTCATACTTAAAACATTCTTTCATATCGTCATCTCTCTCCACCAGTACCACCAAGCGCGAAAATAGTAGATTAGGATCAACATGTCTTATATCTTTATCAAATTGCACCCCAGTCTTCAAATACTCTAGTGTACGTATCTAGTATTTACGTTTTATCTTTGCTTTTGAGAATAGCATTTCATCAAGCTGTCTTTGAATAGCTTTCCCAACTTGTTCAGCATCATCACAGTTGATTTGATCTTCTTTAGTAGCAGTCAATCCTGTGGAGATGCTCTTGAGAAAAGGTTCTTCTTCGTTGAATGGACTGCTTTTTGTTAGCCAATCTTTCAATTTTCCAAGATCTGTCATGTCTCTCTTTAATCTACTTGCACCAAGATCGACGTGTTGTTGACTAGTTTTATGGTGATTATTAGTAAGGTCAGTCATGGCATTGTGGATGCTAGCACATGCATGCATACTGTGAATCCATGTTGTTATGACCGAGTCTGTCATACCGCGTCCCATTGTAAGTCCACCTCGACTCTTTAACGCTCTCATCATTGATTGTTCGATGACTAGATCTGTCCAAAGTCCTGCCCAAAAACGATCACTTTTTTCTGACTGTGTGGCATTGCTCATCTGTGAATTTCTTGTGAATATCTGGATAGTTTGAGGGAAGATCTCTCATCGTCTGAAGATACAAGCGAGCACTTTTGGCATAGTTTGTGTGTCCAGTTGCAGCGAATAAGTTCAGCATTTTAAAGATAGCATCCAAGTGAAGTTGCCAGTTTCCGGTTCTTTCACCTGCAATGAACATCTTGATGACATTCACGTACTCCATGTATTGAATCCAAAGCTTTGCCGTCCTAGATGCATCTACCAATCTTTCCATTTTCTCTGACAGCAGTGAACGTACTTTCGTCAAGGCAGAGCTTTCTTCTAACTCTTTCTCATTAGGTGCGTCTTTCTGAAGCTTCTTGTACAAGATCTTGATTTCTTCTTTCTCGTCCTTACTAAATGCTTTTACGTCTCTTTGATCTCCCGTGTTTTCAGTGTCATCTTGTTTTCCTCTCTCTCGTCACAAAAAATTCATCAAGAAGCAAACCATATAAAGCACTCTGCACCAAGAAATGTCCCTAAGTGCTCTGGAGATAGCTTTTCCAGATTCAATGTGTGTCACTGCATTTTCTCCGTAGATGGTTTGCAAGCATTCATTCAATCCGGAACCTTTCATTAGTGTTCCAATGCTACCGAGAAAACTCATTAGAGTATGAAAACCTCCTAGTCGGCATACGATCCGGAGTGACTTGTCAGTTATTATTTCGACTGCTTTGATCCAAAGTGGCTGATCGAATGTAATACAAGGAGTTCCCATGCCATAATGATTGCATAATTCAGTGACGAACAAAAGTGTTGAATACAGACATGTTTCATCAGATGGTTTCAGATTGATTATTGGCAAAAGCGTGATTACAGATTTTCCAGGATGCTCACCATTGCTATAAGTTTGCATGAATCCTGACCAGTTAGGTCTTGATTCTGTTGGGAACATCTGGGCAGTTTGCCAAAGAAGATCGATGTTATGTCCAAAATTAACAATTTCTGGTGTTTCCAGTTTCCTCAGAGACTTCAACACAATCTTGGAGAAAGCAGATTCGTCTGAGCTGAGATATGGAACAATCTTGACACCTTTGTTTTGAGTGATAGCTGTACTTCGTGTGAATGGATGTCTCTTGATAGGAGGAGTTTGAGCTCGGATTCCATCTTTATTTGTTGACGCTGCCAGTATTCCCATTCCATGAAATGTCCTCTTGCCGTCCAGTGTGCAGATGTTGTGGTCCACATTATCTCCCACAAACTGCGTGAAAGTACCACAAGGAATAGATTGAAGGATTGTTGAATCATCCTCCTCTATTACTGCTGATTGCTTGAATCGCGTTACTTCGCTGTAACTTACACTAAAACCAAGTTGATTTAGCTCATCAATCAACCACCGCGATCCAAAGACATGGTCAGCTTCAACAGCAAGACCAAATAAAATTGGAGGAATAAAGGATCTTGGTCTTGCAGCATACGTAATGGCTTGACCTATACTTTGCTGCTTGAGTTCATCTTTTACTAGAACCTCCAGTAGCAACTTCAAGCCTGCTGGCACCATTCGTTGTAAAAGAATATCATTCTGTGATGGATAAAAAACTGTGTTGTACTCGTGTTCTCTGATCTCAGCCATTATCAGTTTTGCTGCTGTTTTTATGATGCGCTGAGCTTCTTCGCCAGTATCCTCTCTTCTTGACTCATACCATTTGTTGTTGATGATACTATCTAATGTATTTCGAAAAAAGGCAATATTGAGTCCCTTTAACTTCTGCAAACACCAAAGAGTCCTTATATCTGTCCTCTAGTTTTTGTTTCAACCGCTTTTCTCCGTAAACTTTGTCTCCATTTGCCAGTTCTCTCATTTTATCATGCAATTCTTTTAGAGTATACAGTTCCCCATCTGATTTTCCTTCTAGCCATACACAAAGAACTTGAAACCATTTTTGCATACTTTCATCTTTTGGTCGGCCTCTTCTGTTTGGTGGAGAATCTGCAGATGGCCAGTTTGAAACAAAGCGAGAAAAACATTCTTTGTGGTATATTGCATTGACGGCGACCAAATCATGATTTGTTGCAATTCTAGTGTAGACTTCATGGCTCCAGTTGTCATTTCTTTGGTCACACTTGTGAAGAACTCTTTGTCGAAATCCGATATGTGTCACTTGATAAACAATGCCTCGATGGGGATGCTTCTCATCCTTTTTTGCTGCCTGTCCACATAAAAAGCAATGTTCCTTCCACAAAAAGGGCTCCATGCTTGATCTGAGTCTCTTGTTAGGAGTATCAAAAGATGACGCTTCATCAGCGCGGTAGGTGACTTTTCTCTTCATGTCAGTAAAATTCCGGCGACAGTCTTTATGGACCAACACCTCTTCATTTTTTTCCATGCACTTAGCAACATAAGACTCCAGGTCCGGCCGTTCACGAAGTTTGCAGTAATGTAGCACAGTATTAAGTCCTTTCAAACTCACCACAACTTTTTCAGATGAAAGACACTTTTTAAGGCATATGACACACTTTTCAGGCTCGATGTCTTCCCCAGCCATGACTGCTACCATACAAAAACTGCTGAAAATAGGGGGAAAAAACAAAGATCTAGTGAAGGGCAAGACATTTCTGCAATCATTATATGTAAATTTTAGGGCCAAGAACCTATAGTGCCATCATCAGTGATAAATTTATATTTTAAGATTTTAATTTTTTTTACCTCTTATGTATGCAAAGCTATCTATCTATCTATCTATCTATATACCGTATACCTGGCCTCTTTCCCCTCACGGGGGTAGCCCAAGACAATGCGAAATCACACTCATTCGCCATGTCTTTTCGTAGGATAGTTATGCAGAGGAGGGAGTTCCCAATCCCCTCGCTCCGCCCCTTTTATACGGTGGTGGGATTCTTAAGCCCCCACCACAGGGCTTAAAGTTATAATAAAAGAAATACGAAAGGGAGTAGGCTACAGAATGCCACTTATCATGTTTACACACACACACACACACACACACACACACACACACACACACGGTATAGAGGTATAATATAGTAAGCTCTGGGAATAATATTGTAGCCTACTCGCGAAATTTATTTAAATTGATTAGAATAATCATATAATCAAAACCAGATATCATACTATTATAGTTCACCCTGTCGAAAACTATTCACATTAACACAATTACAACAACATGAATACGTTTTGCATACTTACATGTAGGTATTATGTTGGTAAAAGAAGAAGTAAAGCCTCTTTTTATGTCCGCGCTACCCCATGTGGCAATGTTTTGGGTGAGATGAAACTGCAGTGGTCTAAGTAGTGACGATCTTGCGCACTTATATAACTTTTATCCCTTTTCTTGTTTTTTTTCCTCTATGCATACAAACTAAAATGTTGGAGTACTATTATAAAAACATATTTCGTTATTTTTTTTTTGGCCGCCATTTTGTTGCTGTAATTTTTTTTCCCCAAGTGGACTTTTTGCGGATTTTGGATATGTTAATCTGCACAAAATTCCGCTTCTTTTCATACCAAATTCATTAACATAATATTTTTTTCCGGGTTCAGGCATTTTTATTGCTATTTTTACTAGACTAAAGGGCAGAGGAGTGGTAGCGGCGGGCACGTGTGGACTCCTGCTGGCTGACTGAGTGGAGCGGTGGAGGTGTGGAAACCCTGGCCGCCAGGAATGCCAACCGTAGCATTCATGCTATGTACGCAATCGTACCTATATATTTGCCATTCAGTCAACCATTTTATTTGTGATTATACACCAAAAAATATTTGTAATCACACTAATATCTGTAAAATGCTTCAAATATCAAGATTTCCATTTCGAGGTCTTAGCAAAGGCTACCGACCCAACCCTTAGGAAGGGAAGGGGTCGGGGTCAACTTAGAGTGCCCAACAGAAAAGGGTCACCGTGTTAAAAGTGCGTCCACACGGTCGAACATTGTCCGTCGGACAAACACTGTTACCATATCATAAGGCGAAGCAGGATGGCGTCACAATCGTTGAAACGAAGGAAGTTGATATGGCACCAAACAGTGGTACCAGATGAAGTTGTATACCACAGTTTCTACTCTGTTCACCAGACAAAGACCGGCAGACAATGTTCGAAACTGATGTTCGTTGGCAACACACAGGTATTTACGTCAGTGTTAGAGTGGACTTCGGCGACAGGTGGTTGTTGCCAGCGTCTAGTGCGGTACATCATTACCATGGTGCACAAGCCATGTTGACAGGGCAGGTGAGAACTAATCAGCTAACAGACTTAGAAAATCCGGTAATCAAGTAACTTTGTTTATCGTGTGCCTGGCAGTATCGTATACTTCCAAGCCTCTCTCCCACCAGACAGTGTCCGAAGTTCCGATACTACGAACATGGGCAGTGCTCGCTGCTGACCTCGACATCAGCGAGCCTTTCCGCTTTCCGTTGTTAACTGGTAACAGTGTTTGTCCGACGGACATTGTTCGACCGTGTGGACGCACCCTAAAAAGGTCCGTCCACATGGTCGAACATTGTCTGTCGAACACCCACTGTTACCAGTTAACAATGAGAAGTGGAAAGGAACGCTGATGACGTCAGCAACGAGCACCAAGGGGTGTAACGGACACCGCCCGTGTTCGTAGTTACGGAACTTCGGACACTGTCTGGCGGGACAGAGGCGTGGAAGTACGATATTGCCAGGCACAGGATGAACAAAGTTACTTGTTTACCGGATGAACTGCGGCTATCAGTTGAGTATATCTCACCTGCCCTGCCACCATGGCTAGCTGTACATCTGTCACCAGTCTCCCGAGCCAATACTAACACTGACTTAGATACCCGTGAGTTGCCAGCTGACATCAGCTTCGAACATTGTCTGCCGGTCTTTGCCTGGTGAATGGAGTAGAAACTGTGGTAAACAACTTCATATGATACCACTGTTTGTTGCCATATCAACTTCACCTCGTTTCAATGCTTATGACGTCTTCCTACTTCGCCTTTTGATATGGTAACAGTGTTTGCCCGACAGTGTTCGACCGTGTGGACGAACCCCTAAGTATATATATCTTTACTTTTAATTTAAATGTGACACTGTTCAATAGATCGTATGATTTCTGGCAAACTATTCCATGCTGTAACAGATCTCTTTGTGGCTTCTGACCGAGGTTGTGGAAGTCTTAGTAGGTTTTGATTTCTTAGATTCTGATTATGGTCACTGGGAACTAGATCAGATGCAACAACAATGGGAGTCTGTAGTTGATTATATAAAAAAAATTGTAGTTTCAATCTAGGAAAACAGTATAGAAAAGGCGTAACTTTACGACTATTCTATAGTTTTCCTTCTCACTTGCAGTTTTATTTTCAGAGCCTGCCCATAATCAAATACTTACTCGTCATACAAATTTTAATCATGTGTTGTGTCTCATATTTTTAGGTACACTGCTTATATTAGTTTAGATCGTGATTTTAGGTCTTTTTTTCTAGTCCTGATGATGACTCATGAAAGTGTCGAAACATTGACAAATAAAGATGTTCGTGGCAACAGGGGTCCTACTGTTCATATATATATATATTTGGGTAGGCGGTGGCCGAACTGGTAGCGTGCTGGGCCCTCATTCACCGCGTGATGGACGACGCGGGTTCGAATCCCCACGCTACCACCTCGGATTTTTCAGTCACCGCCGAGTGGCTTAAAACTACCCACATGCTGTCCTGAAGACCACCATCAACCCGGACTCTAGAGGAAGCCGTCCAAGCGAATCAAGAACGAGTTCCGGGGGGCAGCATGAGCCAATACAAGATGGCGCCACTATAAACACTCGCTTGCGCCATAACGGGCTGGGCCGACCATCAGGCCCCACCGCGAAGAAGACTCGGGCCGACCATCAGGCTCCACCGGGAAGAAGCCTACCGGCGCAATAGGCCGCAACGTAAATATATATATATATATATATATATATATATATATATATATATATATATATATATATATATATATATATATATATATATATCGGTTTGGGCATGAGTGCAAGTGATGTCGTAGCGTACGTACACGCAACATCCAGCTTTGTAATGAAAGTTAGGAAAGAGATAGTAGGAGGGAACAGAGTAGAGATTACTGTCAGTAGCCTCCGAGACCTGTGTTTCGGTAAGAGAATATACAATCATATAAATGACTCATAGTCTGTATATCTATTCATACCAAGTACCATAGACTATTTATTTAATATCATTGTAAACTATTATGTAAACAGTTGTTGCTGTATACTTAACGTCTTTGACTAATTTAGATGGGGTCATGTTCTCTGTGAGATATGCTCCCCATGGGAACTTGTAGCAGTTTTTTTTCAGCGCTGCTCATTAGACTAGTCCCCTCACGAGGCAAAAATGAAATCCATAAATATCATAAAGAAATCCAGTGTATTGTAATTGCATTCTTCCAGTTACTTATAAACAAGCTTCATGAGCTTTATGAGGGAGACGGTGGCTACGTGGTCAGCGTGAGGGTGCAGGGTCTCGGAAGACCTGGATGCATGTCTCGCCCTTCGCCACAAGCTGACAATTTTTAATCAATGCCGAGTGGCTTAAAACTACCTACATGCTGTTCTAATAACCATCATTCAACTTGGACTCTAGTGAAACTCTTTAGACTAGAGCAAAGATGAGTTCCGGGGGAAAGCATGAACCGAGCAAGATGTCGCCCCAATGAACACTTCCTGCACCAATAAAGGGATGGAGTCGACCAGCAGACCCCCTCACATGTGTGTTTGTGTGTGTGTGGCTCTGAACACCTGCCTATGTGTAAGAGACTCAACACCTGTATTTTTCCTCCCTCCCTCAGTCTCCAAGCTGCCTCCTCTCCTGCTCCCTCCCCTGTCCCCCGTATCCTACTGTCTCGTTATTCATTACTTTTCCATCACAATATTTTTGCATTCGATCACAATAGTATATATGCAAATGTTCTGTGGTAGTATGAATGCTATGCAAAAATATATTAAACTAAAATAATGAGAACAAAAACGCAAAAATAGATAGAGATGAATAGGTTGGCTTTTAGTCGATTTGATAATCCAATTTTCATATCACGAATATTATAAACACAAATATATCAGTCGAAAGTGAAACGGAAATGTAATTATTCTCGCGTTGGAAATAAATCTGTAAAGAGTATGTAGGCTTGGACCGGTGACACGTCAATTTCTTCTTGCACACTGGCTGGCCGGAAGAAGGTGGGTACGGAGGCTATACCCTGAGTAAGGACCCCAAAGGAGAGACCTTTTGTTGTCTCCGTTAGATGGACATAAGGAAGGGGAGAAAGCCGCAAGTTAGGCCGAACACAAGGGGGTTGTCGCGGTGTGATCTCCCAATGCATCAAGAGCGCTGGTAAAAAATTAGGTTTTAACCCACAATTAAAACCTCATTATTCGTAAGTACTCATCCTCTTCAGGTGTAAAACAGGTATTACATGGCAATTAGTTGATTCTTTCTCGTACTGGTGAATATTATTAGCAAGTCATCTATAAAATTACCATTTTCAGCACATTTGAATGTCATAATAATTTTTTTGAGTAGTAAAGTGAGAAAATATGTCGACGTTGTAAAAGGTTTGAGGTAAGCCAAGATTATGATAGTTATATTTGAAACACGTGAATGGCTCATGGCAGCAAGAGTTATGTGACGGTAAGGTAAAGGTGAGTGCATACGCTACAGCTGCGCATGGCTGCGGTGCTCATCTCCGACCCGTTAGCCCTTTGATCCTGAGGTTTATTTTCCCCAAGTACCCATTTATCGACCAGCCCCGAGAGGGAGGATGAACGGCTGGATGAGCTCCACGACTGCCAGGGCCGGGATTCGAATACCTCCTAAACAATGTCAGATGACGAAATGGAGAATACGGGTGAAGGCAATTTGCTTAATTCGTCAGGACATGTCCGTCTTAGAGTAGCATCAGACTCAACATGTTTAAAGCCTTTGGTGTTCTGTCCCTACCATTCTTGTTCTAAGAGACATGTTGTACTTGGAGAGGTTAGGAAAGCAATGGGAGACACCCATCAACCCATACCGCAAGGGTCTGAACCAAGGAGACTATAGAACAGGAGAGGGGGCCTCTATGGGAGAACGTGGGCGGGTGTTGGTGTATGTCGGTTGCAACAGATGGCGCAAGAGCAGCGTTGTTTACATCCAGGCGCCCCGCCCCCCCCCCCCCCCCCCGCCAGACCAACACCTAACCCCCAGTACCCATCAGCAGTGTTGCTACATGGGATCAAGCAGCAAATGTTGCTACTTTTTTTCTTCAGTCTGGTTATTTCCCATTTTAAATAAAAAAATAAAGGTAGATAAATATTAAAATGAACAGTAGGATATATATATATATATATATATATATATATATATATATATATATATATATATATATATATATATATATATTTACTAGGTAGATATAGCCTGACTGCGTGTCATGAGTAATGCTATTATTGTTATATTATTATACCGCAATTATATTACTTTCTCTGCATGTGTGGTTAGATGTGTTTTATGTGTTTAACCTTTCTGTATACATACTGGAATGAACCAAGGAATTGTAGCCCTACTGCCGTTCTTTAAAAACTATGTGATTACGTTTTTCTTCCAAACTCATGTTTTAGCACGCACGCTGACTTCCATCAGTAATGATGATATATATACATTGAGTCATTGGTTTGTAGGGGGAAAGAGTGGGTGAATATAATTATCTTGGACTAACTTATACTGTTTATTATACCGCTATTCGCAGCAATATCTTTCTCTGCTCTGATTGCAACGCTGCCTCGTTCAAAAATCATAACACCGCCGCGGCCGCCACGTTTACCAGCCGGAGCCTCAAATCATGTCCCTTTGTGGTGATAAAGAAGACACAGCTTGGTGTGAAGCTACATTTATTACGGAAGGATGCCAGCCTGGGTAAGTGATATATATAAATAATGATAACGTGTAAATTCTAATCATTTTCACGCTGACAGCTGTTCTGAACTTGCTAACTGCATGCCTCCCCTCCTCCCGCGGCAAGAGGCCGAATGGCCTACACACGGCAGCTCCAGATTCCTCCCCATTACCACCTGTCAGCCTCGTCCATGTAGCTATCCAGTCTACTCTTAAAACAAGCTATCGTCCCTGCACTCACTATGTGATTGCTGAATCTATTCCATTCCCCCACCACCCTATTTTTATTAAACCAATGCCTGCCCATTTCCCTCCTAAATCTATACTTTTCTGATTGAAGTCAATTACTGCATGTTCTATCTTGCCAAACATCTTATGCAAAAGTTAACCAGCATCTCCACTCTTTCATCCCTTACACTGATAAACTCTGGAACAGCCTTCCATTGTCTGCATTTCCTCCTGCCTATAATTTGACCTTCAAGAAGAGTGTATCAAGACTCTACTTTTGTTTGTTTGGGAGTGGTGAGTAGTGGGGCTTTTTTTTCTAGTACGCTTTGTTGCCCTTGAGCTGTCTCCTCTGTTTAAAGAAAATAATAATTAAATAAATGGAAGTTGGCCGCCAATGCTTCCAACACATTTTGGTGCCATATCTACAAGTGGCTGGTGACTGTAAGTATCTCAGCAACCTGCATGCATCTATGCCATTCCTATCATGGTGCATGGAGCAAGCTTCACATAACACTCAGACAGAGACAGTTTAATTATGGTTACATATCAGACTCAGTTTATTGCTCAGTCTATTAGATGCAGTGCTGTTAATATTGTTAGTGGTAGTATTAGTACAATTAATGTATTTATTTTAATTAATTTATCAATATTTATTTATTATGTTCTTAGTGTTTGGAAATTCCAATACTAGTATTAAGATAAACAAAAATATCAGAAATATGTTTATACTCATTAATTATTATTGCTTTTCTTATTATTACTTCCTTCAATGTCCTGGTACTTTGACATCTAGTGCTTTTCCGTCTAGCAGCCAAAATTGTGGTCTTTCTGAATGTGTATGCCCTAAGTCTTCATTGGTGTAACGTGCTATATAACATCAAAATCTGCATCTCTCTCCCTTCTCACCCAGTTGTCCCCGTACATCCTTTCAGTATCCAAAGAATTTCAATTTACATCTTGTAATCACTCAACTAATACAGTGCAATCCTCATCTCTGTATTTTACCGTGTGGACATACTCTTTCCTTCCATGTTCCACTGTCGTATGTTATTCCACATCTAACACGACCACATCCCAACAGATCCGAACACGTCGGATATCATCCAAGAGAATGTGGCAGCTGAAGGGGGAGAGGCCAAGAAAGAGGCCAAGGGTGAAGACATTTAGCCACCCCCCCTGAAGTACATGGCAGCATTCAACCATCTTGGTGAGCTGCAGGAATGTGTTTCCCATTGCAGTGCACCAGCTCCATGTACTGATTTTGGTATGAATACTTCATCTGGTGTTTGTTGATTGTTGTGTTATTAATCTAATTATGACTTCACAAAATAGACTGTGCAAGTCACTTAACACATGCCCTGCTCAACATCACTTTTAAGTTGTAGAATTCCTTCATATGGATGCTGATTTATGTATCCTGAAATGATTGGATGTTGATTGTCTTAACATTTTTTTTTTTTTTGTCCATGATTACTGAACCATGTTACGGTATGTCTTTGGGTGCAGATCCAGGAAATGAGATTTTGGGAGGACGTCAGACTGTTTGCGGGTGGAAGGAGCATTAGCATTACCGATTAGCCATTCTCGGCAGTCCTGGTCTTGAAAAACTGGTGGAGTGACCTAAATCAATGGGTATAACGGCCTGGACTTTGTGCCAAAGCATTGTTTTAGCCGCAGCGCGCTTTTGAGCTAGTTTTCCTGTATCACTCAGGAACATTGGGGGGGCCTGGGCCCCCTGGGCCCCCCTTTGGATCCACCAATGTAGCTATGTCTTATAATATATCTATCCTTTACAGTCTGATGGTGCATCCTTCTAGGAATCTAGGTTGTCAAGTTTTAGTAGCTAGTCATGAGAAGTATTCCTTATAATGATCATCGATTTCCAGATGGTTTGCACTAAAAAAAGTGTCGTGTAACCTGCCGCAAATAATAATCAGCTGTAGTCAACCCTTGCTTTAAAGAACCAATATGGAGGAAGGGGGTGATGTTATATCCAAAAATCTTTTACATCTGAAGTAGCCAACCTTTTTCTGTATAATAAACCATGTTTGTTACGTGAACTTAAAAGTTCACAATTTCCATACATGATTCTTTTTTACTTGTATTTGATGATTAATCCTGACATGTATTTCCATTATCAGTAGGTAATATATAGTAACAAGACAATAATACACATTATAACAATGTATATATTATAGCCCAATGAGTGCACGAGATCATTTACCTCATCAGTGACGCCAAGTCCGGGAGTCTTTCCCTAAATTCTTTGCCCAAATTTGTGACAACAAGTATAATAACTAGTTTTAGTGACCATTTGCATCCATTTTTCACTTTGATTAAAAAATTGCCTCTCAACAGGGAGTGAACTTGATGGGGTTGGAGGAAACTCGACTCAGCCATCAAGCTCACCACAATATAGTAAGGAACCTCTTGTTCTCAGTGATAATTTATCCTCTTTAGTTACTATTCCATGTTGTTTTAATCACAACTAATGTGTTGGAAACATTACAGCTTAATAACATACTTCACATCTCTGCATACAAATTGAGTTCAATATTTAACTGTTACACCAGTAGGCTTCATATCTTTAAAAAAAAGGTATGTAAAAAGTTGACATTTTGAATGATATAGTTAAACTCTTTATTATGTTTCTATGGGTGTAGTACCGTTACGATTAGTCGAGTGATCAGCATATGGGTCTTATGTTTTTGATAGCATAGGTTCAAATTTTGCCATAGGCTGGCAATTGATAGTAACAGTAGTGTCCACAGATATCTACCTGTTTCTTGTTTATCCTGTTCCACTTTAAACCATGACTGGCCAATCTTTGAAGAGGTAGCATAACCTTGAAATACCACTAACAAACCTTTGTCCATTCTTCTGATGTGATTTTTTTTTCTCCCACCTGCCTATAGCGCCGGTAGGTTTTCTTCGGGCGCCTGGCGGTCGGCCCAGGCCCGTCATGATGCAGGCAATTTTTTTTATAGTGGTGCCATTTAGTATTGGCTCATGCTGCCGCCCAGAACTCATTCTTGATTCACTTGGATGGTTTAGCAGGGCTTAGGTATGACTAATATTGCAGAAAGAGGGAATTTTTAGATTTTTAGTGTGGCAAGACATTGACAAATGTTTTAGTATGGACTGAACATCAAAGATATATATGGTAAATGGGTGCTTGTAGATCTTGACATTATATCTGTCAAGAGTCTCCAGTTGTATCCTCTCCCCCATCTCCTGAAAATATTACTCTTGTCAGGCAATCAAGTGAAGTCTTCCATCGAAGCTGGCGTGCAGACATAATGTCAATGCTTAGATTCACTGTCCTTATAGCACTGAAAATAATGCAATTACATGCACATATTTTATTATTTAGAATTGTGATTAATTGTGATTAAATATTTTTTAATGTATTTTCAGACATGAAAAGTGAAAATTGCTGCACACAACAGTCTGCCGTCTGTTCCGGGAGGCAAGGCATCTCAAAGCCCAGGCTGTTACAACTCCTGGGCAGTTTTTGCCCAGAGCCAGCAGTTTTTTAGATCCAATAGGGATGGATTTTTTCTGAGGTCAGGTTCAACATGATGCAAGATGCCAAGATCTAAGCCTAATAGGAGATATGGGTTACAAGAGAGGAGGTTTGCTCTGGCCTAATACTATCAAAGTCCAAATGCTAATAGATTTCTGAGCACAGTATTTCACTTGCCTTCAGTTTCAACACTTCACTCATGACTCAGGGGTATTTCAGTAAATGTTGGCTGGAGCAAAGAGACTCTGACAGCCCTGCAGCAAAGAGCACAGGCTTTGTCAAAAGAAGAGAAACTTCGTGGGATTTGCCATTATTTAGTATTACTCTTGTTACGCCAAGAATTTTTTTCCATATACTTTGCCAAATATTGCAAGAAATGCAACATTGTTGGGCTTGCTTGTTATAAATCAGATCTTGTTCAATTAACAAGCTTTGGGTGTCTGCCACTTTCCAGTTGTAATGCAAGGAATCATTTATCTTCCCTGCTAGATATCACATGTAATGCACCATTGTTGGTTTTGCCTGTTATAAATCAGATCTTGTTCAGTTAACAAGCTTTAGGTGTCTGCCACTCTCCAATTGTAATGCAAGGAATCCCCTGCCAGATATCGCATGTAATGCACCATTGTTGGTTTTGCCTGTTATAAATCAGATCTTGTTCAGCTCACAAGCTTTGAATATCTGCCATTGTTTATTTCAGGTGTAATGCTTGGAAGCATTTGTTCTCTTCCCTACCCAACAGTATGCAATGCTTTATTGTGGATTTTGCCTGTTATATTTAATCTTGTTCAGGTAGCAAGCTTTTGGTGTCTGCCTTACCTAATATGTGCTGCAGTGACACTTGGCTTGGTTTCATAATGTGAAATACAGCATGTAATTTCATCACACTAAGTGTCTATTATCACGTGTCTGGCATCATTAATGTGGCTTCCAGGAGCAATCTTGTTCGTATTACAGCATGCAATTTTTTTTCTGCTTTATATGGTATACATAATCACATAGGTATGATTTACAAAATGTAATGGCAGTTGATATTCTTGACTAATGACTCATAAACCTTGTGAAAAATAATGCTTTTTTGAAGGGGGGGGGGGGGGGCAGAGAGTGGTTTGTATGGTTGGCCAGTTCAAGGAGTTTCATATCAAATGATTTTATTACATCAAACTTTAATGTGTGCTAAAAATATATATTTTATTGCATCCAACTTTAATGTGTGGTTCCTGCAATAAATGCTACATGTTTACTGATGTAGCCTATGAAATACATATCACTCTCTGCCCTGTAATTTAATTGGTGTGTCACATACTGCAGCATAACTTTCCTGCTATTTTCTTACACTATGAGTTGCCTTATTTTGTCTCATTTGCTTTTATCATATGTGCCTCCGCTGCATAGTTGTGCCTACTGAGCTTAATATCTTCATGACCCCGACACCAAGGTCAGAGCTTGTGAGATCATGCCGTGTCCTACATTCCATTTTCACCTCCGGGCTTGGCTGTCTCCCAGGACCACCAAGTTATTGCATTCCATTTAAGACAACTCATGTGTTACCTTCTTAATGTCCTCCATCATGTATCTCAGCATGTTTTATGATGCTTTGCTCTTATATTGATGTGCCTTGCAACATTTTTATACAGTTTTCATTGTATATAATGCACCATTGTTGGTTTTGCCTGTTATAAATCGGGTCATGTCCAGTTAACAAGCTTTGAGTGTCTCCATTGTTTATTTCAGTTGTAATGCTTAGAAGCTTTTGTTCTCTGCCCTGTCAAGCAGTATGCAATGCTTGCCATTACCTGGCACTTGTACAGTTAGTATGATAGTTTTACTCAGCTAAGAGCATTTCGCAAAAGGTAAAGGTAAGGCTGGGGGCATACGCTGTAGCAGCCCGTGGCCTCGGTGCTCATCTCTGTAACATTGGCCCTTAAGCCTGTGGTGTTAGGGAACCCATTACCCTGACACACAGGACCAGTGTGACATCTGGGTTACCACAGTTGCAAAAGCATTATAGTAATCTAGCATGCATAGAATGTTGTATGCTTTGCTTGTATTTAAAGCACTGGATATGTTTGCTACACACACACACACACACACACACACACACACGACACACACACAACACACACACACACACACACACACACACACACACACACACACACACACACACACACACATATATATATATATATATATATATATATATATATATATATATATATATATATATATATATATATATATATATATATATATATATATATCAGCAAATGCTTTCTACATCATATTTTTCCTAAAATAACAAATTGTTATAGTTACCCCATTAGTAAATCATTTTACAATGAAAAAAAATAAGTGAAGGCTGGATAGGGTGCTGCGGCAGGTACTTCAAAAATAGTAAAGCTACCCCTGAAAAGTGACGTTTTTGGTGGGCTGCAATAGATGGCGCTACTTCCGCACGCCCGAGGAATTACTACATACCACTATCTCTTCGTATATAGTCTCTTTGGTCTGAACTGTGCGCGCTGCTCTCCAGCGAGATGCAAACAAACAAATATCGGCGTGCTGTGGCAACGCCGTGACGGACTTGAAAGAAACATTGATCTATGATAGCCTACGTTTTTCTCCATTATAAGAACCTGTAATCTAAGAGTAAGTAATCAGACAGGTACTTTGAGTAAAAAGCCAAACGCTCCGCCCGAGTGAGCTGCTCCAGGTATTTGGCGACGTACTGGTTCGCGTTGACTGGTTTGCTCTCCTTTGGAAATCTGCCAACCAGCTCCCTCAACCCGAGCCATCTCAGCACGTGGTCGGCGTCCTCTTCGAGATTCTCCATCCTGCCGATAAAGTCGTACTCCACGGAGCACGGGGCACACAGCTCGTGTGTAGGGATGGGCAGGTACCGTTAATTTGAGTACCAGTCATACCGGTACCGAAAACTCAGTTACCGTTAGTACCGGTACCGGTACCGGTACCCAAAAGGTTTTTTTTTTGTCTTAATGCCGTCTGATGAAATTCCTAAATAAATTTTCTGTATAGAAAACTCTCTCTCTCTCTCTCTCTCTCTCTCTCTCTCTCTCTCTCTCTCTCTCTCTCTCTCTCTCTCTCTCTCTCCTGAATGAAGTGAATATTTTTTTTCGATAAAAAGAATAGCATATGTATACGTAGTTATTATGGATGTACTCATAATCTAATAACAATAACAATATATATTAGTATCCTAAAAAAAAAGATTCGGACATGAAGAATCATCAAATAAATCCAGTAATAAAATAATGGAGACGGGAGCTATGATGGTAACGAAAAGCAGGACAAAATGGTGGGAACTTGGGAAGACGGTCAGCGAGGTAGTGACTCAGCAGCGAGCACAACATTCAAGGCTTAATTTGTCTCCACAGGGCCCATACCGGTACCGCATGGAGACTGGCCAGCCCCGCGCGCCGCCGAGCGTCAATAAGATCCAAACGGTACTGGCACTAGTCGAGGTCAGTGTCGGGTGATCATGAGTCTTCCCGGTACTGGGTACCGGTACCGGGTGCCGGCTGAATAGATTCTTCTCGGCACCCGGTACCGGTACCAAGTGCCGAGAAGAATCGATTCAGCCAGCACCCGATACCGGTACCCAGTGCCGGGACAACTCATGATCACTCGGCACTGACCATTAGGGGAGTGCCGGTATGATTCGGACACTTTTTAGAAAAATATTTTTAGAAAAAGTAGTTTAAGAAGTAGTGTAATTTTGTTGATCTCAAAATGTTCCTCCATCATTTGGCTCTTTAGGCTGCTAATATGACACTCGTAGCTATTTCCAGTTTTCAGATGTAGGTGATGAAAGACAAGTTTCTAAATCGTCTGAACCATCCCCACCCGTGGTGATGGTTCGGCCAAGGAGGTGGGATGGTACGGACACTCATAATACTCACCATTATATTAATATAACTTAAGTTTGATTGGCTCATAAACAAGGTTATATCTTCTACAAAACCTTTTTATAACCGCTGCAACACCTATAATGTTTAAATTGATATAAATTTAATAAAAATCATGAAAAAATCAACCGTCTGAATCATCACGACTCCATAAAAAGCAAATGTGAGGTCACACTCCTTTTCCAGCACGAGAGCTGGGTGATCGTGTTATACGGCAATACCTTCGCCGTGCGTCGCTGCATCACCGAAATAATTTACATCTCGCTAATTGGCACGTTTTTGAAGCGAGAGCTTACGATACACCCTGAAAATATTACATTCGAGATGCAAAAAAAACATAAAATAGGACTTGCAGCGAAAATAACAGCTCTGAGGGCGTGGTTGTCTCTTTGTGGGCCAAGGCAACAAAGTTTTGCACATTCACACAAAATCTCGCGGCTCTCAGTCCCATACACATTAAAATAAGTGCGATGGCCAGACCATCCCACTGTCCGAATCATCACCGCTCTCCCCTACCGCTAGTGCCGGTACCGGTTGGATCTTGGTGACGCTTGACGGCGCGCGGGGCTGGCCAGTTTCCATGCGGTACCGGTATGGGCCCTGTGGAGACAAATTAAGCCTAGAATGTTGTGCTCGCTGCTGAGTCACTGCCTCGCTGACCGTCTTCCCAAGTTCCCACAATTTTGTCCTGCTTTTCGTTTCCATCATAGCTCCCGTCTCCATCATTTTATTATTGGATTTATTTCTTGGATTTACTGGATAATTCTTCGTGTCCGATTCTTTTTTTAGGTTGCTAATATATATTGTTATTGTTATTAGACTATGATAGAGTACATCCATAATATCTATACATGCTATTTTTTTTTCGAAATAATAAATATTCACTTCATTCAGAGAGAGAGAGAGAGACTACAACAGAAGAAACATCCTAATTGAGGGCAGAAATAAATGAGATAAAAGTCCACTGTGTGTGTGTGTGTGTGTGTCTGTGTGTGTGTCACAAACACACATACACACACACACACACTGGCCTTTTTCCTCTCATTTATTTCTGCCCTTAATTAGGATGTTTCTTCTGGTGTACACAATCTCTCTCTCTCTCTCTCTCTCTCTCTCTCTCTCTCTCTCTCTCTCTCTCTCTCTCTGAATGAAGTGAATATTTATATTTTCGAAAAAAAATAACATGTATAGTTATTATGAATGTACTCGATCATAGTCTAATAACATTAACAATATTTATTAGCAACCTAAAAAAAAAGAATCGGACATGAAGAATTATCAATAAATCCAATAAATAAATCCGAGCAATCTGGTACCGGTACCGAGCAATCTGGTACCAGTACCGTACCGTTTACCTGGTACCGTTAGTACCGGTACCGGTACTGGTACCGGTACCTGACCACCCCTACTCGTGTGCATAGGCAGCCAGTGTTCGTTACCCCCCTCTACCGCGGCCACGCTGCTCACGACTTTCTTCTCATGCTCATCCCTTTAAACTGCCCACACACGCAGAGGACTGGTGTCATGATTTCATTGTTCAGGGAGTGGCCTGTGGAAAAATACCGCGGGAGTCCCCGCCATTTTGATTGAGAGAGCGGGAGTAGTCACAAGTCAGGCGGGAAAAACTAGGAGGCGGGAGCAGCGAGCTCCTCAAATCATATTCGTTATTACTGCCAACGCTGAGCTATGTGTGGGATGCATGACCCACTATGACCAATTGCATGTGTGTATTTTATTAATAAATGATAAATCCATAGCCGTTAGGGCGTTTTAGCGTAAGTGTTGCACAGAAAACGAGATGTCAGTATGGCGAGAGCTGGCATCTTGACCGCGGAGCCCGGCCTGAGCATTGTGGGACCGCCGCCATCTTCCAACCATCTTCCGCCCAGACTCGGCCGCAAGCAGACGTCCCTTCCCAGCCTCCCGGGTTTTTCAGCCTTGTAGTATTCGCAAGTCCAGAGTGACTGTGTACTCAGGTCAGGGAAACCCGTGGGAGGAAGGAGGGCACGGCGCGTTGCAGTGAGGAACGAGAGAGGATTGAAGAAGGATTCCAGGGCTCCAGACACGAGGTAGAAAGTGTGGCTTGGCTTCTCCCCACCTGCAGCTAAGTAATCTAATTCCTAGGATGTTTTAGGATAGCTACTAGGTTGCTGTGTGCTTGGTGTTAATTAATTATTCTTAATTTCCAGCGAGTTTCTTTGTTGTTTTCAATACTCTTAAGAGCAGGTTTATCTGGCTTTTGCTTACCCTATGAGAGATGTGACTGGTCAGACATTTAAATTAATAAGGACTAGAAGGGCTGTGAGTCTGATAACTCAATTTTCAGATATTTTATTTTATATTTTTTTTATTGCTGAGAATTTACGGGATTTTCGGAAGTCCAGACCTTTCAAGAACCCCACATAAAATGGCGCCAGATCAGTAAACTGACCTCACACTCCATAGGCGAAGTATTGGCTGTTAGGCTCGAAGTATTTATCTCGCAAGATGTCTGTATCACAGTGGAAAGAGGAAGCGGAAGTGTTAGGGTACAATGCAAAAGAAGCCAGAGAATATATAATCAAAGAGCAAGAGAAAGCGAGAGAGCGAGAACGAGAGCAACGGCTAGAATTACGGAAACTAGAAGCTGAGAGAGAACGAGAAAAGGAGGCCCATGAAATAAAAATGGCCGAGCTAGCGGCGAATAATGGGAATGGTAATAACTCTCAGAATAATAAAGTAGTTTCTCCAAAGATAAAGCTTAATCATTTCAAAGAAGGGGGACAAGATAGAAATATTCATAGCGCGATTTGAGGAAGCCGCTAACTTAATGCAATATGACGAGGTCACCATGCGTGTGCAATTCATGAGTCTTTTTTAAGGTAAAGCTTTGGAGGTAATTCATAGATTGGATGATAACTCTCGTGAGTATAAAGATATGAAGGAGGCGTTATTGGCAGCTTACGGAATGTCTGTTGATGATTTAAAGAATCAGTTCTCCTCTGCCTCCATAAATGACGATGAGACAACAATTCAATTTGCTGCTCGCCTCAAGGGGTACTTAGATCAATGGCTCAAGAAAGACGGTGCCGAGGAGACAGTTGAAGGTGTAAAGGACCTAATCTTGCGTGCGCAGTACGTGAAATCCTGCCCAGATGAATTAGTCACGAGGCTCAAAATAGACAAGGTGAGGAAATTAGAAGTTATGAAGGAGATGGCTATTTCCTATTTTGAGGCCTGCGGTAGGACGAAAAAGCCTGTAGATAAAAGCAATAACATGCCGAGTGAAGTCCCTAGAAAGATTGGTTCAGGTGTCGCCAGCACCCCTGGTGCGATTAGCCCAGCGTGGCCTTCAGCCAAAAGTAACCAACATTATGCACCGCGCCCGAAGACTGGAAAATATGGGTCGCGACCGTATCAGGGTAATAAGTGGCACAAAAATGCTGCAGTAAGACAAGAAAGTGCCCCGCAGCATGGTTATTATGGTAGAAATCAGGGTTCGACACCACCTGTGCCTTCCGTGAACGGCCAGTCTCGCGATGCTGCGCAGAATCCATGACTAGTGGCCGGCGCAGCCACTAATCAGTACGATGATCGGTTGAATTTGAGTAAAGGTTGGGTAGGAGACCGAGAGGCTACGGTGATGATGGATAGTGGTTCTACCATTTGTACACTGAGGCACAGCTTAGCTAGGAGCCATGAGTTCACAGGCAAACGTAGAAAAATATGGCTGTTGAATAGCGCGCCAGTGACAGTTCCTGAAGTCAAGATACAAGTCAAGTCACCCTATTACACAGGCTGGATCATGGCGGTGACACTCGAAACACCGCTCTATGATTTAGTGATTGGCAACATTCCCGGAGCTACTAACGGGGTGAGTAAAAATGCCGTCACTCAAACACCTAACGCGGTGTTGGATCCAGAGGATTTTGGAGAAAATGAGAGTTTACGAGAAGGTGAGCCTCAGATTGGTGCAGCCGTAGTGACCCAAGCAGCTGCTAAGCGTAAGAGTACTGTTAGGCCTCTCATGGTTACATCTCTTGGAGATCTAACTAACAGCGAGGTATGTGTGGGAAGGAGGTGGAGAGAGACGACACCCTGCACGGCGTACGCAAACGTTTGCAGGAAAACAGTGTCATTCGGCTGAACGACAACCGCGTCAGTTTTATCAAGCAGCGTGGCTTGATATATAGGCAGATTATCTCTCCCTCGGGTGAAAGGAAATTGCAGTCAGCTGTGGCTGCGAGATACAGAGAGGCTGTTCTCAAGTTAGGTCACAGTACTACTCTAGGCGGGCACATGGGAAGAACCAAGACACTCGCTCGCGTACAAGCACATTTCTATTGGCCAGGGATAGGCCAGGAGGTAGCTAGATATGTGAGGTCGTGCAATGTGTATCAAAAGACTATAGATAGGGGTAGGGTAAAGCCTGCACCCTTACAGCCACTGCCCATTATAGATTATCCCTGGTGGGGCCGATCAAGCCCCGAGCCAGCGATGGCTCCCGGTACATTCTTACGCTTGTAGATTTTGCCACGCGTTGGACGGAAGCGGTGCCGCTGAAGAATATTGAAACGCAAACTGTGACTGAAGCTCTCATGACTATATTTTGCAGAGTACGTAGGTATACCCAGACAAATACTGAGTGATCGGGGTACTCAGTTCACCTCAGGGATGATGGAGGAAGTACTACGTCTGCTAGCGTGCAAAGGGTTACATACCACGCCCTACCATCCCATGGGGAATGGACTGTGTGAACGTTTTAAAGGCACACTTAAGAAAATGCTTAAACGCATGGCTGCCGAACAACCCAAGGAATGAATGGCCTAGGTACCTGGCTCCTTTGTTGTTCGCGTACAGAGAAGTGCCACAGAGCTCCACCAGGTTCTCCCCGTTTGAGATAATGTATGGTAGGTCGGTTAGAGGTCCGCTTCAGTTACTGAGAGAGTTGTGGGATGACAATGTACCGGACCCGGAAGTCAAGACCACATACCAGTACGTGTTAGATCTAGGTGACAGGCTGAGAGAGACCTGTAACATTGCTAAGGAGGAGTTACTCAAAGCAAAACAAGTACAGAAAAGTTACTACGACAGGAAAGCAAAGTTGCGTAAGCTCAGTGTAGGAGAACAGTGCCTAGTTTTGCTTCCCACAGCGAGTAACAAGCTGTTAGCTCAGTGGAAGGGACCTTACGAGGTTTTGGAGAAGGTTAATGACCTTAATTATATTCTCCTGGTTGATGGACACCCAAAAGTCAGCGCGCGACCTTCCTGAGTCAGCGCGCGACCTTCCTCAGTCAGCGCGCGACCTTCCTTGGGTTCACACGTGACTTTGCCCCGCTGCTGTGTGGTGCCAACTCGCTCTTTCCTCTGTTTTCCTCTGCTTTCGCGGTGTGAGGCGTTCTGTGCTTCTGTGTAACTGCTGCTGTACTGGAGGACTACAAAACCAGGAGGATTACCCTGCCTTCTACTACAGACCGCTAAGTGTTCTGATTTAGTATTTACTTAGTTAGATAGTGATCCACAGTTACTCCTAGGACAAGTGTATTAAGCTTCACACATCTACACTAAATTCAACATTCTTTCACGCCAACCCAGTGCTACACGGTTTTACATTGCTTTTGTGTTTTTTTTTTATATTGCTTTTGTGTTTTCTTCTCCTATTATTAGGATACTTTACTGTGCTGTGATAATAGGACTACGTGAATCAGGCGCGCCAAGCTACGTTAATTTCTAAGTCCACACAAAAACACTAGATAATCCACTTTCCGCGCAAACCTAGTGAACACAGTTATTATCTTCTTTACATAAGTGATTTCTCAGTATATTAATATTGGCCTATGTTTTGTCTTGGTGGGTAGAAATAACCGCGCCTTTTTACCCGAGACACACCCTTTTCCCCGGGGAATTGACCTGACTGCGACCTCACAGCAGCTGTGGTTTGTTTTCCTAGATACACATTTTTGACCTGACGACCTCACCGCAGCTGTTGGTTTGTTTTCCTAGATACACATTTTTGACCTGACGACCTCACCGCAGCTGCGTACTTTGTTATCGTCTTAACGCGCCTAATTGTTTCCGTCTTGCCTCGCCCATATCCTCACCATGACGTCCCTCAAGCGTTGTTCTGGGTGTGGCCTTCGCATGGCCAAGCAGTACTTTCTTTCCAAGGACGTTTGTAGGTTCTGCGTTAAGACTCAGAAGGATGATCAGAGGATCATAGAGTTAGAGAATAGGGTTACAACTCTCGCCGCCCAGGTACACTTACTGGTTAGTGCAGCAGCAACAAGCCCCGCCTCCTCCTCCTCCCCTTCCTCTTCCTCTTCTTCCTCGTCCTCCTCCCCCTCCTCTTCCTCTTCTTCCTCGTCCTCCTCCCTCTAGTATTGTCTTCAACCACACAGCAGCCCTCCCATCCTCCTCCTCCTCCTCCTCGACCATCTCCGATCTCCTGCTTCCCACCCTCCTTCTCCTCTTCTTCCTCCTCTTCCTCCTCCTCCTCCTCCTCGCCTTCCTCCTCCGTCCCCCTCTCCCCTCCCGCCCACCCTCCTCCTCCTCATCCTCTCCCTCTTCCTCCTCCTTGTCCTCCGCCTCTTCGCTCGTCCCTCCCTCCCACACCTGTCCTTCACCTTCCCTTCCCCATCTTCCTCCTCCCTCCTCGTCCGTCCCTCCCTCCCCACCTCACTCTCCCTTTCACCCTCCTCCTCCTCCTCCTCCTCCTCCCCCTCCTCCTCCTCCGCCTCAAATTCCGCCTTCCTCTTCCGTCCCCCTCTCCCTCTTCCCGCCCACTCTCCTCCTCCTCCTCCTCTCCTCTTTCTCCTCCTTGTCCTCCGCCTCCTCGCTCGTCCCTCCCTCCAACACCTGTCCCTTACCTTACCTTTCCCCTCTTCCTCCTCCCTCCTCGTCCATTCCTCCCTCCACCACTTCACCCTCCCTTTCTCCTTCTTCCTCTTCCTCCTCCTCCTCCCCTTTCCACCTTCCACCTCTTCCACAATTTCTCCTCGTTCTTCACAGCAGGTCCCTCCCTCCTTCCTGCTCTCCCTCCCCTTCACCCACCCCTCCTGGCCCCCTTCCGACCGTCGGGTTCTTGTTGTTGGTGATAGTCAGGTTCGTTATGTTGACAGTTATTATTTCTCCAAGGATAAGAACAGGACGAGGTATTGTTTCACAGGGGAAGGGGTCTGCCATATATCAGAAAGGATTGAGTAGTGTATGTCAAGCTAGGGATCGAACCCAATTGTCTTTCTCATCTGTGTCGTAAACGACGTTTCTCTTGTGCCAAGCGAGGAACTTCTAAGGAGTTTTATATTATTGTTAGGCATGATACGTGACGCTGGTGGGTCACCAGTAGTGTGTGGCGTCATGCCAAGGAGGGGCGTTGGAGATGGATGGCTGTCCAGGGCGATAGCAGTGAACAGCAGACTTGCTGAGCACTGCGAGCGCAATGGGTGGCTGTTCGTCGACAATTGGGACCTCTTCTTTGGCAACGACGCCCTCTACGCCCGTGACGGGATACACTTGACGTTCAAGGGTGTTGAGGCTCTCTCAGACTCCCTTGAGCGAGCACTTGGTACCCTGAGGGATTTTTTAGTATAGGCGAGGGGGGGAGGAGTAATGGGAGCAATGGGAGGAGTAATGGGAGTGGACATCTAGCTCATAATATAACCAGGCAGCTTAGAAGTAATTCTAGAGGAGTAACAGAGGACGGGCTAAGAATCTTCTATACTAACAGCAGGAGCCTCAGAAACATAATAGCGATCACTGAGACATGGATAGACTTTGCTAATAGAAATTTTAGGTCAGAATTTGAAATAACGGGTTATCAGATGTTTCACAAAGACAGAAGGGGCAGAAAGGGAGGTGGAGTTGCGCTATATGTTAAAGACTCACTTAAATGTTTAGTTAACAACTCATTCAAAACTAACATGGATTCAGAATCAGTTTGGGTGGACGTTTACAAAGTGAAAGAAAAACTAACTCTAGGAGTTATATACAGGCCACCCAACCTTAACAGGCAGGACACGAGTATATTACTACAGGAGATTGGCAGGGCGAGTATGAGTAGAAATGTCTGCGTAATGGGGGACTTTAATTATAGGAATATAGACTGGGAAGATCTAGTGGGTGACCTGGAAGCCGAGGACTTTCTTGAAGTTATACAAGATAATTTCCTTAAGCAGGTAGTTACTGAGCCTACCAGAGGAGATAACATATTAGACTTAGTCCTAACCAATAATGGGAACTTGCTACGTGAGTTGGAGGTGGGCGGAGAGTTAGGAAATAGTGACCACAGAACGGTTCGTTTTAGGTTAGACTGGGCGGTAACCCGTGATCCAAACCCAGTGTTAGTGCCAGATTTTAGAAGAGCAAACTACGAGGGGCTTCGAAGACATCTTGAAGGGGTAAACTGGGATAATTTAGGGATTCATGAGGGCCAGAACTGCGGATTGGAGAGCCAGGAGAACCAGGTAGAAATGTCTTACAATAATTTAGTTAGAGTAATAGTAGAGGGGCAAGAACAGCATATACCACAGCGAACACTTAGAAAAGAAAACAATGATCCTAAGTGGATGACTCGTGGACTAAAACACGAGATTGGGTTAAAGAATGGAATTTATCAGAAAATAAAGAATGGTGAAACACCTCTCAGGGGCCGGTACGTCGAACAATCGAGAGTAGTTAAGAAAACACCAGGATAGCAAAAAAGAACTATGAGATCAAAGTAGCAAATGAGGCGAAAAGTAATCCTAAGGGCTTCTTTCAGATGTATAGAACAAAAACACGGGAGAAAATTGGACCGCTGAAATCAAACACAGGGGAGCTGGTAGAAAATTACGAAAATGTGAGCACATTGTTGAACGACTACTTCCTTTCAGTATTCACACAGGAGGATCGAACGACTATACCGGAAAGAGTTCAGGTGTACGAGGGCGGAGATGGCGATAAATTGAGGGATATAATCATTACCAGGCAAGAAGTTCAGGATGAGATAGATAAGCTTAAGAAGAACAAGTCGCCAGGTCCTGACGGGATATTTCCGAGGGTATTAAAGGAGCTAGGTGATATAATCAGTGACCCACTAACCGACATCTTTAAGATGTCGGTTAATACTGGCTATGTGCCGAGCCTATGGAAAGTAGCTAATGTGACGCCGATTTTTAAAAAGGGGGACAGGTCAGTTGCTTCAAACTATCGCCCAATTAGCTTAACATCGGTTATAGGGAAGATGCTGGAGTCCATAATAGCCAGGAACATTCGGGAGCATTTAGAGAAACATAGCTTAATTCACGACTCGCAGCATGGGTTCACAAAAGGTAGGTCATGCCTCACCAATCTCTTGTCCTTCTACAATAAAGTATTTGAGGCGGTTGACAGAGATGAAAATTATGATGTAATCTATCTTGATTTTAGTAAAGCGTTTGACAAAGTTCCTCACCAACGACTGTTGCTTAAATTGCAGGCTCACGGAGTAGAGGGTAAAGTTTTGAACTGGGTCAAGGCGTGGCTTAGCAATAGGAAGCAAAGAGTGCAAATCAATGGTAAAAGATCTGACTGGGGATGTGTTACGAGTGGGGTCCCACAAGGTTCGGTATTAGGTCCACTTTTGTTTATTATTTATATCAATGACTTAGACACAGGAGTTAGTAGTGATGTTAGTAAATTTGCAGATGATACCAAGATCGGTAGAGTAATTGAGTCGGATCAGGACGCTAGTATTCTCCAAGGTGAACTCAACAGATTATATGACTGGGCGGATAAATGGCAGATGGAGTTCAATGTAGGGAAGTGCAGTATTCTGAGTGTAGGTAGGAACAACCCTCACATAACTATTGCTTAAATGACACTCTCATAAGTAGGTCTGGGTGCGAGAGGATTTAGGGTCTTAGTGAGCTCTGATCTCCGTCCAAGGGCACAATGCATTCAAGCTAGAAATCGAGCTAATAGGGTACTGGGATTTATTTCAAGGAGCGTAAGCAACAGAAGCCCCGAAGTCTTCCTCAAACTATATTTAGCATTAGTTAGACCTCATCTTGACTATGCGGTTCAGTTCTGGTCACCCTACTATAGAATGGATATCAAAATGTTAGAATCGGTGCAGAGGAGGATGACTAAGATGATTCAGGGGTTGAGAAACTTGCCATACGAGGAAAGACTCAAACAGTTAAACTTGCATTCTCTAGAAAGGCGAAGGGTGCGTGGAGACATGATCGAGGTTTATAAATGGATGAAGGGCTTTAATAAGGGAGACATTCATAAGGTTTTGTTGGTAAGAGAGCCGGGTAGGACACGAAGTAACGGGTTTAAACTGGATAAATTCAGATTCAACAGGGACATAGGCAAAAATTGGTTTACTAATAGGGTGGTGGATGAGTGGAATAGGCTTAGCAGTCATGTGGTGAGTGCCAATACAATTGTCACATTCAAAAATAGACTAGATAAATTCATGGACAGCGATATTAGGTGGGGTTAGATACACGGGAGCTTAGGGTCAAAGGAGCTGCCTCGTACAGGCCTAACGGCCTCTTGCAGACTCCTGCGTTCTTATGTTCTTATGTTCTTATATCAACATGTTGACACAATACTATCGGCCAGAAGTAGCCGCAGGTTGTTTGCGAGAAAGTGAGTATGATGAGGAGAAGGTGAGGTGTCTAGAGTTAGTTAAAGCTCACTATTCTCAACCTCAGATCGTTGCTAGAGGGTTATGCAGAGGTTTTTCGGACAAACCTAAGAGTGCGTCTGGTGGCAAATTATGATCAAAATGGACAAGTAGGTGGCTCGGAGACTTTATATTCACTAGTGGCAGTGAGGTGTGGGTGCAGTAAGGTGACGGGGTACTGGATGCGTGCCTAATACCGCCGGTATAACGAGGATCAAGCCTCTACCTGTAACCCCTGTAACTATACCTCACCCATCGTGAGTAGTGGGGGTGATTCTGGAGCTGCCCTGTGTAGGCCACCCGGCCTCTTGCAGTTTCCCTATGTTCTTATGTTCTTATGATCTTGGGACCTTAAGATTCAGATGAGTCGAGGAACCAAGTGACGAGAGTGTTCAGATTAGATGGGTTCAGGCGTCGCCACCCCATGGTGCGATCAGCCAAGCCCACTATTCTCAGCCTCAGACCGTAGATGCGGGAGAGTTTTGCGGCATGCTTAAAATTTAAGTCGCATGGTATGGTGCATGGTGTGATAATGTAAGAAAAATTAGGCAGTTAGCCAGGAATTTATACAATAAGTTACACCATTTTTTTTTACACCTACCTACCGCTACTCCACATCTGTCCCACCTACACTATGTATACATACATAACACCACATACATAGTGTGAATAAATGTGGCGTAGTTCGCCAAGCCCGCTCTAAAAGGTACTGGCGCCTCGCTATGGAGTTTTCCCTCTAGTTTGAGTATTAACGTAAATGTTGAGGTTTTTTCACTCACAGGCGAACCGTCAATTACCTGAGCAGAGGTTAACTGACATACACCACAGTATGAGAGGGTGTGTGAAAAGTGTGAGCAAGTACTGTCAGGAACATGCTAATTATGTAGGTGCAGTTGTAGGGCATGGTACCAGTGTTGGCAGTGTATTCACAGTTTAAAAACTTTTCTCTGAAGACAAAAGTTTCCTTAAAGGGGGGGCGAAATGTTATGATTTCACTATTCAGAGAGTGGCCTGTGGAAAAATACCGCGGGAGTCCCCGCCATTTTGATTGAGAGAGCGGGAGTAGTCACAAGTCAGGCGGGAAAAACTAGGAGGCGGGAGCAGCGACCTTTTCAAATCATACCAGGTATTCGTTATTACTGCCAACGCTGAGCTATGTGTGGGATGCATGACCCACTATGACCAATTGCATGTGTTAGGTTATAAATAAATAATAAATCCATAGCCGTTAGGGCGTTTTAGCGTAAGTGTTGCACAGAAAACGAGATGTCAGTATGGCGAGAGCTGGCATTGTGGGACCGCCGCCATCTTCCAACCATCTTCCGCCCAGACTCGGCCGCGAGCAGACGTCCCTTCTCAGCCTCCCGGGTTTTTCAGCCTTGTAGTATTCGCAAGTCCAGAATGACTGTGTACTCGGGTCAGGGAAACCCGTGGGAGAAAGGAGGGCACGGCGCGTTGCAGTGAGGAACGAGAGAGGGTTGTAGAAGGACTCCAGGGCTCCAGACACGAGGTAGAAGGTGTGGCTCGGCTTCTCCCCACCTGCAGCTAAGTAATCTAATTCCTAGGATGTTTTAGGATAGCTACTAGGTTGCTGTGTGCTTGGTGTTAATTCATTATTCTTAATTTCCAGCGAGTTTCTTTGTTGTTTTCAATAAACTTATGAGCAGGTTTATCTGGCTTTTGCTTACCCTATGAGAGATGTGACTGGTCAGATATTTAAATAAATAAGGACAAGAGGGGCTGTGAGTCAGATAACTCAATTTTCAGATATTTTATTTTATATTTTTTAATTGCTGAGAATTTACGGGATTTTCGGAAGTCCAGACCTTTCAAGAACCCCACAACAGGCATCACGATTCTGTGAGGACAATCATTTGTGGACTAGCCTCCAGGCTTGGCATCATAAACGAAACCCCACATACGCTGACGATTGGCGTTAAGGATTGGCATGAGGACAGACATCAAGGCGCCAGTCGTCTACGTGAGTGGGTTATATCGCCAATAGCCTAGTCCTGATAATTTATCTCTCTCTCTCCCTCTGTCTCTCTCTTATCCATCAACACCATATGAGACAGCTTGTCTCTTTTTTAGCCACGGTTTTGTCCATATTCGCCGTTTTTTATGACAACGTTCTTCTCCCAATTCGTCACTTAGACCTATCAGCAGAGCACTCTTCTGTCTTTTACTTAAAGCCATGATGTGCAACTGATGATGAGCAGATGTCGACACTAGGGATGGGCAAGTACCGTTAATTTGAGTACCGGTAGTACCGGTACCGAAAACTCAGGTACCGTTAGTACCGGTACCGGTGCCGGAACCCGAAGGAGTATTTTTTTTTATTTCTATGACTTTTGATGAAATTCCCAAATAAATTTCCTATAAACAAAACTCTCTCTCTCTCTCTCTCTCTCTCTCTCTCTCTCTCTCTCTCTCTCTCTCTCTCTCTGAATGAAGTGAATATTTATTTTTTCGAGAAAAAAAAATAGCATGTATAGTTATTATGGATGTACTCGATCATAGTCTAATAACAATAACAATATTTATTAGCAACCTAAAAAAGAAAAAGAATCGGACATGAAGAATTATCCAGTAACTCCAATAAATAGATCAAATAATAAAATAATGGAAACGGAAAGCAGGACAAAATGGTGGGAACTTGGGGAGACGGTCAGCGAGGCAGGCAGCGAGGCAGGCACTCACTGAGTGGTGATATCTCTCTCTCTCTCTCTCTCTCTCTCTCTCTCTCTCTGAATGAAGTGAATATTTATTTTTTCGATAAAAAAATAGCATGTATAGTTATTATGGATGTACTCGATCATAGTCTAATAACAATAAAAATATTTAGTAGCAACCTAAAAAAAAATCGGACATGAATTATCAATAAATCCAATAAATAAATCCGAGCAATCTGGTACCGGTACCGTACCGTTTAGCTGGTACCGTTAGAACCGGTAGTGGTACCGGTACCTGCCCAACCCTAGTCGACACACCTCCGTGTGCACCAGACGACTGTCGGATGTCTGGTCTCATCTGCAAATAGCCTACTGTTATATTTATTGTTGTGTTTTACATCGTCCAACATCCAGTGTTAATATGACCAGTGCTGTACAATATATAAACAGCAATAAAAGAATTTAACGATGGGTTATGTAGCTACATAAAAAAACAATTCATAGTCTAGTCCTAAAAAAATTCTCTCTCTCTCTCTCTCTCTCTCTCTCTCTCTCTCTCTCTCTCTCTCTCTCTCTCTCTCTCGGCGAGGCGACGGTTGCCATGGCAACGCGACCCGCGGAGCAGTATAATCCAACAAGTATACACCGCCCTCGCACCCATCCCAGTCGGCGCACACGAGGGATGAGGAGAAAAGTTTTTATAAACGGTTCCGTGCTTCACTTACTTAGCGTTTTATATAAAAAAAAATATGTATACACCATCGTGTTCAGGAGGCTTTTCTATATAAGATGGAATTGTTTATTTTAATACTCATTTCATAGCCGCTGCAAATGGTAGCTATATGTAAAATGTGTTACAAACATTACGGAGTTATTATTTAAGTTCAACTCGTCACTATTTATTTAGTTTATGTTTTATTAAGTTTGCGTAAACGTATTTGAGTTCTGCAATCACTGCTGCGTTTAACGGTGTTAACCAAAATATCCTATCTAGTGTATGAGTTGAGTTACGGCAAATAATATAGAAGCAAGTCTGTGATATCACTCCTTTTGCCTGTCTCATGGCCTCAAGTAGGGTGGGATTCCCACTATTCAGTTTTGACGGATCCGTCGACCGTCAGTGACGTCATCCACGGAGGCCGGGCCACGCGTGGAGCCCGTCCAGAGATGAACTCAAATTAACTTTTGGGTCCGTAACGGCAGTGGTGGTGCTAGTCCAGTGATGTTGAATATTTTACATAGCATGAAAATATGAAATAGGAGTACTTAGCTACAAAATAACATATACAAGAAGTCGTCGTGGTTAATGCTGTCCATATGTTTGTCAACAAATGATGAGCGATGGACTGACGGAGTGGATCATCCCTGACGGGCGGCCGCTGTTTCGCTGACGTCATTTTGACGTCATTAACGTCGACGGATTCGTCAAGACGGAATAGTGGGAACCCCGTCTCACTGGCGCAAGCCGTCCCCTACACACAAAGGATTGGCGTCAAAGACGCCAATCCTTTCCCAGCCTCACGTGGATTTATAACTAAACGTTATTCCATGAGGCCGAATAATTCCATCTGACGATTGGAATCAAAAGCCCACACACGGTGAGGATTTTGTGGGGATTGGCCTCTTGACGCCAATCCTCACAGAATCGTGACGCCAATCCTCTGCGTGTGTGGGTAGCTTTACTGTCCAAATCCCTTACGCACGAGTTAACCAGCATCTTCACTCTTTCATCCCTCACACAGGTAAACTCTGGAACAATCTTCCTTCATCTGTATTTCCTCCTGCCTACGACTTGAACTCTTTCAAGAGGAGGGTATCAGGACACCTCTCCTCCCGAAATTGACCTCTTTTTCGGCCACCTCCTTGGATTCTTTTTAGGAGCAGCGAGTAGCGGGCTTTTTTTATTATTATTGTTTCCATTTTTTGTGCCCTTGAGCTGTCTCCTTTGTTGTAAAAAAAAATATATATAATTATCATAGTACTATTAATTATAATAATATTCGACCCTCAATTTAACGAACTAAATAGGCTATCAACAATTATAGTGAGTTACCAGAAAAAGGTCCACTACATGGTAATAGAAGTTTTTTAGGTGTTGCCTAAGGCGCCGGCAGGACCTCTCTTGGATGGCCCAGCCTGATAGTTACAAATAATAATAATAATAATAATAATAATAATAATAATTACATTTTTTCAGCTAGTCAGGCCACTTTCGTCTAAACAGTAAAGAACAAATCTACAAGCATATGGACAGGAGGGAGAAGTATTGTTTCATCCAGTTCCAAATCAAATAGATGCAAAGAGCCAGAAAAAAAAAGTAATTCTTGAGAATACGTATATAGACATGGAGCAATGCATTGAAAACTGTACTGAAAACAAGTTAAGCGTTATGTCAACCATTCTTGTATTAATCAGTGTTCGCTTGACATGTGTCCGCTAATGACACTTGCATACCTCAAGATGGTCGTAATTCCTTGGCGATGATCAAGGGATTACAAAGGTAAATGGTGAAAAGGTTAATAAAGGGGGTATATTTCTGTCGTAAAGAAAATCACTAGAAGACAATTATCTAGTTTTTTGTAGGTCTCCTCAAGGAAATGAATTTGTAAATTACTGTACTGCACTGCTCTTGCTCTATTACATACACAAAAACCTTTTTATGGGATAATTTATTACCTCCTGCATTTGCGTTTTAAAAGATATGAATATCATATATATGATTTCATTCTCCAACCCTGAACACCCACCAAAGTGATAATGTTTCCAGAGTTCCTCCCGCCAGTACCAAAGTATTTGGCCTTGTACTTACAATGTGGATGACAGGGTAGGGAGGCCCGACACATTATCATTGATTCATGGTTAGCGACATGTTCCGGTCGTGTAGAATATGTAGCAAGGGAGATTTCTAACCTGTTTCGTGTTTCACAAATTGATATGTCAAGTTGCCTCATGAATCTAATTGCTTGCCGTAAATATCTAATCCTTCTCGGAAACTCCGGTATATTATTGACAATGGCTGAGTGGTCAGCGTGCGGGCACTGTTCTAGAGCACCTGGGTTTGAGTCCCACCCCCCGCTACAAGCTAACATTCAGTCATTGCCGAGTGGATTAAGACTATCCACATGCCGTCCTGAAAACCACTTATCAACCCGAACTTTTGATTAACTCTCTAAAGAGGATCAAGAATGAGCTCACTGGGACAGCATGAGCCAAGAAAGATGGCGCCACTACACAACGTGTCTGCGTCATAACGAGCTGTGGCCGACCAGAAGGCCCCTCCAAGAAACCCTACCGGTGCCTTAGGCTGAACGTAAAAAAATAAATAAATAAATGAATAAATGAATCAATAAAAAGTAAAAAAGGGACCAGAAACGGCGGCTGACCTAACTCTGAAGAATCCTTATCAATACTTCAAGTAAATGTAAAATAATACTTCTATTTTCCAACCAAATAAACGAAAATGCATGAATAGAAAAAACGAATCTTATTCTCAAAAGTAAAACTTTTACGACAATTCTCTCACTCCTTCAAACACTAAAATGTAAACAGTAAAGAGAGAGAGAGAGAGAGAGAGAGAGAGAGAGAGAGAGAGAGAGAGAGAGAGAGAGAGAGTCCTTTTGAGAGCATACATGAGGGCGAAAAGAACTGGTGGAGAGGATACAGAACGCCCAACCTCGAGGAAACTGATTTAGTAAGAGAGAAGAAGAAGTTAAGTTAAGGATAGACTGAGGATATTTATTGGTGAACGTGACAATTGAATGTTATCGAAAAATAGAAGGTAGGTACTTGGAAGATTGTGTCAAGTTGACATGTGAAGAAATTATGTTTTTGAGGTGTTGAAGCACACCAAGTTGTTCTTGCCTCAGTCGGAAAATATAGTAAAATCTGAAGTGAAGCGTTCTGCAGCCTCAAGATCAAGTCTTGTAGTTCCTGTTGGGAAGGTCTTCTGTCAAAAGATGTTGAGTAATGCAGAGTAGAGTCATCGGCGTAAGAGTGCGTAGGACAGTTTGTTTTGAAAAGGTGTGTGTGTGTGTGTGTGTCTACGCGCCGCGCGTGAGATTGATAACGTCATGAATGACTGGATAAATCTTCGGCACACACACACACACACACACACACACACACACACACACACACACACACACTCCATTCCGAAGCTAAGTGGTTAAAAGCTCTACGGTGCCAAGCTTCGCGGCTTGGCTGGCTGAGGTTCCAGACCTCTGGCTGTGATTTTTCCGGTGACTAAGAGCGGTTACTGTCCCCTCTTGAGCAATGGGGTTAAGGTGTGTGGTGTATGGAAGTCCTGGCAGTACCCAGAGGTCGACTGTAATTAGCTAGCTCGTGTCACGAAGGTACTTGTGGGCGATTACGAGTCCAACTCGTGATCAGGCCGTGGTGGATTACATTTACATATTTTTGGAGCGTGCGCCTCGATGACTGAAGTCATCCCATTTTCTCTCTCTCTCTCTCTCTCTCTCTCTCTCTCTCTCTCTCTCTCTCTCTCTCTCTCTCTCTCGGCCTCTTACTGAGTTTTCTACCTCTTAAATTCCGTCGCTATGTTGCATCTATTTATGTTCTATTCATATTTTCTTGCTGACTGATCTTCTCAACTTGGGGTCCCCTCGACCCCCATGTGGTCTCATGCTTTAGTCGCCCTGGGCTACTCAGCCTTCTGCGGCCGCTCCCTTCACATATTCTATAGCTCTCTACACTCTTTCCTATGGTTTTAGAGGAAGTTTGAAGGTTAATAGAATACATAAATGACAACAAAAGATCAGTTGGTCAAGTAGGAAACGAGATATGGAAGGGTGCATTAACGGAATCTTAACAGACACCCTACCAACTACCACCTAATTTTACTCCTACAAGTTATAGGGAAAGTCTACGAAAGAATATGAACCCACAGACCAAATATCATATAGCCACAATTCCTCCCGTATCCGGATACGGGAAGTCCGGTTATGGGAGGGATTACTGTATATCCAATACGCTACACAGTACGGCCTCCGCTGTCAGAGGATTAAATATGGTGATTAAACATTCCACCGAGCACGGTAGACAAGAGCATATAGGTCTGCCCGGGTTAAAAGAGAGTACAGTGACCTTTCAGGTACATCTGTACAGCCTAAGGACCAGAGGCCTCAAGGATGCACATTATCGTCAACCTTACTTTGATCACATACAGCAGACACAACACAGACCACAGTAGATTGCCTTAACATACCATATGCAAACAATATCAGTCAATTAATCACTTTTGAAAAAAGAAAATCACGGCAGTTAAAGGCATCAAAAGCTGCAACATAAATTTAGAAGATAAACAAATACGCAAAGGCTTGAAAAAATAAAACAAATACAAAAATCAAAACTACTTCCTGAGAAAAAAAATATAGATGGAAATCTTTTATGCTAACTTGGACATGATACTAGAACAAACATAAATTATGCGGCCATTAACGCACATATCGATAAAATGAAAGCACTTGCATCACTACAAAGATTCCACATGGTGAAAACTGAAAACTTTCATCAAATTAAACCCTGATAATAACAGTAAAATAATACTCTCACATTTCTCTAACAGCACTATCAACGACGTAAATACTAAAATCTAAGACGACACAAAACAAATCACTAAAATATGCAGTCAGTGAGACAGTCATACACGAGAACCCTGCAACTTTGCCAGCTTGCACAGATACTGCATCGTAATAACACCCAAATCTTAAAATACCTACAAGACCCAATCAACACCATATCCATTATGCTTAGATCAAACAGGCACTACCACAACTAAATGGACCACTCTGATCTGCTGCTACCGCCGCTGGTGATTTGAGTCTCTCGTTCCCCCCGGGGGCTATAGAAATATCCCGCCTCTCGGTGTTATAATAGTGTGTCTTGATGCCATCAACGTGTTGCGCGCCGCAAACACAAACCACCATAAGTAACAAGTGGAAATATTCAAGGGAGGAAGTGGGTGAACAGTGGCTAAATGAGGTTTTCATGGTTATCGCCTTGGGTGAGCCATTACTGAAGAAGGTGATGCCGCGGCGTTCTTAACACACTGAACGATGCCTATTTTTATACAATTTATAAGGATCAAATACGGCGATATGTGGAACCTTAACACACAGGCGCCTACTCCAAGCCTTGGAAAACACACGGGTGGGTGGGTGGGTGGGTGCTATGTATTTCATTAAATGAGGTTCTTCTTGATAGTCCAGCTTATCATTTGCAATCTCACTATTATCTTTTTTGTTCAGAATTATCAATAGTTTGAATGACGGCAAGTGGGAGGGGCTCGTCTTCGATCGATTTCGGTAAGAATCATTATCAATTATATATTACACAACCTCTTAATTTTTCTAATTATGTTTTAACCTAAAAGTAATGATCACGGCAAATTACTTACTAATAGACTTTCGTAAGAACAAAGTATAATGGTCACATATGGCCAATCGGATAACAAACAAAACAACAAAAGGAAGAGGAAGACACATTGTCAGCATTTATTATGCAAGACTTGCTCACCAATTGTGATCTTTCTGCTCAAGACTCGTCACTAAGGCGAATCAAATCGATTACATTCATGAAGAATCATTTGACTCAAGTCATTTTAAATCAGCATAGTTCCAACTGACTGAGTCTGAGTCAACATTCAAAAGGCAGTACCAAGGCAGGCTTTCACGTGTATGGACGTATACGCTGTCGCTGAAATAGCAGCGTTGCTGTAGCTGAGGCAGCGTAGGCGTAGGCGTGAGCAACGAATATGGGTGCATGAAATTTATGTTAAAAGACCTGAATTTGGGAGCTTTTGACAGCTTTTCCCAGATTTGGTGAATAATCCAGAGGAATTTTATGGCTTGTTTAGGATGACTAAAGAACAATTTAAAATGTTGATGGAGTTGACTGGATCCTCCATAAGACAGCAGAATACCAATTACCGACGTGCAGTTATGTCACGCATTTCAGACGTAGACCATACACCGTACAGTTGCCAAATAAGAATATCTAGCCATATCCATAACGTTTTGTGTCGTCATTTGTTTAAAAAAAAGATGCAGCGTAATGTTGTCTAGCAAATGCGTACAGAAGTTTTTTTTTGTACACCAAAAAACAACGAACAAGAGGTCGTAGATTCTACAGCGGTGCAACCGAAGGTTCATTATTTCATTTATCATAATACCGAACCTGTGTCAAAGATTATTGAAGAAAAATGCTCTTAATATTCATAAATTTGTTTTGAATTACATTGGGATAAGCAAAACATTTGTTCATAGTAGACCCACTTTTCTGTACCGTATTATGCTTTCCAGATAATCTGGCATCTTTTTTCGAGGAATGGGTTTGCTCGGACTTGAAAGAAATATTGATTTTTGATAGCCTACGTTTTCCTCCTTCACAAGAACCTGTAATCGAAGAGTAAGTAATCAGGCAGGAACTTTGCGTAAAAAGCCAAACGCTCCGCCCGGGTGAGCTGCTCCAGGTACTTGGCGACGTGCTGGCTTGCCTTGACTGCGTTGATCGCCGCTGGGAATCCGCCTACCAGCAGCTCCCTCACCCCGAGCCACCTCAGTACGTAGTCGGCGTCTTCTTCCAGGTTTTCCATCCTGCCGATAAAGTCGTACTCCACGGAGCACGGGGCACACAGCTCGTGCATGGGCAGCCAGTGGTCGTTTTGCTGGTAAGGCGTGTCGGGTCCGAGTTCGGAGATGTAGCGAATGAACTCCGAGAAGGTAACGTTGTGTCCTTTCGCCTCGGTTGTGCCTCTGTGTGTGTGTGTGTGTTAAAGAAAGTTGTTAGTGTAAACTTCATTACTACTACTACTACTACTACTACTACTACAACTAATAATAATAATAATAATAATAATAATAATAATAATGATAATGATAATAATAATAATGATAATGATGATAATAATAATAATAATAATAATAATAATAATAATAATAATAATAATAATAATAATAAAAATAATAATAATAATGATAATAATAATAATAATAATAATAATAATAATAATAATAATAATAATAAAAATACTACTACTACTACTACTACTACTACTACTACTACTACTAATAATAATAATAATAATAATAATAATAATAATAATAATAATAATAATAATAATGGTAGTTTGTTGATAATACTTGGCTATCTCTTAGAGTTGCAAATTCATTTGTTATAATTGAGAGCTACAATCTGAGGAAAGGTTAAAGGGGTAAAAAAAAGATAAATCAATCAAACAAAAAAATAGGGTGTTAATTTGTCACATGAAATAATAAAATAATCTACAATTGTTACGTCCCTGCCTGAAGGGATTTGATTTGCAAATCCTTGTTGCATTGCTTTCGTTCTATTACTTTCACAAGAAGCGTATCATGGGGTGTTTTATTATCTCCTGCATTCGGTTTTTAATACGGAATTTGATACTATTTATATGGAACAGTGGTTAACGTGCCTAGCTATTAATTCGCTGGTCTGGGTTCGAATCCACCCCGGCAGTCGGTGTGGAGCTCACCCAGCTGTTCATCTTTCCTTTCGGGTTGGTCGATTAATGGGTCCCTGGTGAAACCCAGGGAAAGTTGACTGTGGCAATTCCGCACTTCATCCTGGGGTAATGGGGTCTTCCTCCCACCGGGTTAAAGGGCCAATGCGGCGGAGATGAGCACCGTTGCAACGCGCAGCTATAGGTATATGGTATGCAGCAAATTTACCTTGATGTGGCTTCGATCGTTAATCTCTGAAGAGGCCGCCAAAGTGATGATTACTAAAGTATCACATTTTCACTTTTCTAGGACGGGTTCAGTGGGTGATTAAATCAACAGTCCGCACTTCAAGACTCCTTTGCCCTTGGCCTCACAGTGTGGATAAATGGGCAGGGAGGACCCGCACTCTACCATTGATTCCTGTTAGCAGTGTTCTGATTGTGTAGAGTATGTAGCAAGGGAGATTTGTTTTTATCTTTATCACAACTATTTCACAGATTTATGGCTGTCAAGTAGTCTCATGATTTTTTTTTGTACGTCTTTGCCTGTGGCGCTAGTATAGGCTTCGTAGAAGGGCCTGCTGGTCGGCCCCAGTCCGTTGTGGCGCAGGCAAGTGTTTATAGTGGTAACATCTTGCATTGGCTCATGCTGGCCCCCGGAGCTCTTTTTTTACCCTAAAATCTAGAGTCCGGGTTGATAGGTGGTCTTCTTGACAGCAAGTGGGTAGTCTTAGGCTACTCGGCGGTGACTGAGAAATCCCAGCTTGTGGTACCGGGCAGGGCGCGAACCCATGTCGTCCTGGACGAGGCGCCGTCACACTATCCACTCAGCCACCGTCGTAGATTTCTAATCCCTCTCGGGAATTCCGGTATAATAAAGTAAAAGGACCAGAATCGGTAGATGACGTAGCTCTGAAGAAGCCTTATTAATGCTGAATGGATATGTAAAATACTTCAATATTACAACGAAAAAAAATGCTTCAAATAAAAAAGAAAAAAAACTATCAACCTATAGAGGTAAAACTGTTACGAAAACTCTGCCACTTCTACAGACACAAAATGCAAACCGCCGAAGAAATGGCTCTCCAACACCCACAGGGGTAGGTAGGTAGCTTTGTATATGTGTGTGTGGGATGGGGGTATTTAGTGTGTGGGTGTGCTGTGTGTGTGGTGTGTGGTGTGGGTGCGTGTGTGTGTGGTGGGTAGGTGTGTGTGTGTGTGTGGTGGGTGTGTCACCGTGTGTGTGGTGGGTGTGTCACCGTGTGTGTGTGTGTGTGTGTGTGTGTGTGTGTGTGTGTGTGTGTGTGTGTGCTGTGTGTGTGTGTGTGTGTGTGTGTGTGTGTGTGTGTGTGTGTGTGTGTGTGTGTGTGTGTGTGTGTGTGTGTGTGTGTGTGTGTGTGTGTGTGTGTGTGTGTGTGTGTGTGGTGTGTGTGTGTGTGTGTGTGTGTGTGTGTGTGTGTGTGTGTGTGTGTGTGTGTGTGTGTGTGTGTGTGTGTGTGTGTGTGTGTGTGTGTGTGTGTGTATGTGTGTGTGTGTGTGTGTGTGTGTGTGTGTGTGTGTGTGTGTGTGTGTGTGTGTGTGTGTGTGTGTGTGTGTGTGTATGTGTGTGTGTGTATGTGTGTGTGTGTGTGTGTGTGTGTGTGTGTGTGTGTGTGTGTGGTGTGTGTGTGTGTGTGTGTGTGTGTGTGTGTGTGTGTGTGTGTGTGTGTGTGTGTGTGTGTGGTGTGTGTGTGTGTGTGTGTGTGTGTGTGTGTGTGTGTGTGTGTGTGTGTGTGTGTGTGTGTGTGTGTGTGTGTGTGTGTGTGTGTGTGTGTGTGTGTGTGGTGTGTGTGTGTGTGTGTGTGTGTGTGGTGTGTGTGTGTGTGTGTGTGTGTGTGTGTGTGTGTGTGTGTGTGTGTGTGTGTGTGTGTGTGTGTGTGTGTGGTGTGTGTGTGTGTGTGTGTGTGTGTGAGAGAGAGAGAGAGAGAGAGAGAGAGAGAGAGAGAGAGAGAGAGAGAGAGAGAGAGAGAGAGAGAGAGAGAGAGAGACTACGAAACAATAATTATCTTTCTACAGAATTATACCTCTCACCAGCTTACCTGTACTTCTTCTCTATCTTCTTCCCAGTGCTGCTGAACTCTACGACCCCATCCCTTTCCTCCAGTTTATTTCTGAATGCCGAGACAGCACGCTCAAAGGGATGACGCACGAACATGAACTTCTTGTACGTCTGCAGTTTCTCCTCCGGGTTCTTACTGGAGGCCAGCAGCGGAAGGGGCATGGTATGCACTCTGGAAGGAGACACGGGAAACGAGATACTGAAAGGGATGAAGAAGGAGGAAAAGTATACTTGACAGATATGAATACACCCATCTAGTTAAGGCAAAAGAACCCGACATATATGAATACTCATCTTATTAGGGAAAATAATCTGACAGATATGAATGCACTCATTTATACTTAATGGAAAAGAATATGACAGCATCCTAACATACACCCACCTATCAAAGTTAGGGAAAATAACCTCGCAGACATGAGTACAACCATCTTGTTTCGGAAAAGAACCTGACAACACCCTGACATAAATCCGCCTGGTTAGGAAAAATAACTTATCTGACATGAATACACCCACCTCGTTAGGGAAAAGTACCGGAAAGCACGCTGACATACAATCACCTAGTTAGGGAAAAGAATTTGACAGCATCCTGGCATACACCCACCTATTTCCGGTGATGTTTTGTTCCGGCGCCACTTTCCCAGTCGTCGTCAGGAACACTCTCTTCCAGCTCGTACACGAAACCTGGAGGTAGGATCATTACCTCTGTAAATGCCTCTCCTCCTTCCCCCCAGAAAATCAAAGTTTCAAAAAGTGATGTTTGTCAATAAGGTTGGCAATTTTTCATAACGCAGAGGACAGATAGCGATTTCAGTAACAAGAAGTTATGCAATTGACATAATTTCAACGGTACTCGAAAAATATGGCTCCGGAAAAAATGGCACAGGAATAAATGGCACTGGAAAAAGTGGCACCGGATAACATCTTAGCAAAAATTATATCACAGTTTGACGTAGGAGAAAGTGGTACATAAATATGATTGCATGTTATATAAAAACATTTGCATGTTATGGTAAGGGTTTCAATTACTACAGGTACCAATTACGGGTTTCGAACATTTCGCCATCGTGAAGCAACACTAACAATGGCAAGCCTTCTTGGCACAAGTTGTGAGGTATCAACTAGTGGGTTTCTGTCAGCTCTTTGGCACACTGCTACGTACTGTACGACTTACCACGGCTATGGAGATTATCGAAATCAATAAGGGAGGTCAGAAACTGTTATAGTGGATACATGTTTACCAAGCAGTGTTCGAAAACTTAACGATTCGGTGGAGGTGCGCCACGCGAACGCTATCGTGCAAAGGGGCCTTAGTAACTTCTCTTGAAAATGAGAATCCAGTAACTACTTGTTATGGAACTCAACCATGATGGTGACGAAAATGCTTATGAAGCAGCAAAATGTAAAATCTAGGATGAAAACATTATCGAAAACTATAGTCAAGATAAAGCAGGTCAAATACCTATACGCCCAATCTGCCTTAGCCATGGAAAAAGTTCGAATCTTGACATTGTATACATTTTTACATCGTTTCGTCCTATATTATATTTTACAACACCTTTATAGCAAGCCATGTCGCTGTTTTTACACATCACGAAGCGTTAGTACGTCTCAACACATGCTTGGCAATGTCTTTTGATGTCAACATTCATCCATGTATTTTTGTTGACAATGAGGCCTCGAAGAGCCGTGTGAACTGCTTCCAAGCAAACACACTTGTGGACGCCTTACGAGGCGCCGTTCCTAATCATACTCTAATCACACAGCTGACTTACATAATAACAAACAGTTGAAACAACAATAATTTAGGAGAAAGAGTGATGGTACAGGTTCATTCTTCAAAACTCATTTATTCCGAGGACTTTCAGTACCAAGTAAATGACTTTTCATACCAATGCAATCATCACTATATAAAAAAAAAAATAGTAAAGTGTTCAGA
>NC_066543.1:172595-222051 GCF_024679095.1 Eriocheir sinensis
TCGGGGCGTTGATTAAGACTTCAGCTTCCTTAAGGTGAATATATTCGTAGCCTATGTACAGGAGCGTCGGAGCGAGAGTGACTGTCGTTGTGTGTCAGTCGGACTCTCGTGAAGGAGTGACGAGTTACAGGTTGGAAAATAATTGTTACAATTGGTCACGTACGTCAAGGTGACCTCTGCGCACCATCGAAATGCGAAGTATACAAAACTGAGACGGTAAACACTGACGGACGACATTCCAATAAGGTGGCGTGATCTATCTGTCGTGGGTTTTTTCCATTGACAATTGTATGCCTAATTCGTGGTGATATTAAATAATAATAATAATACATTGATATCCTACTATAACAGCCTCCGAGGAAAACTGATCGAATGTTTTAAAATACTTAATGGTTTCACGAATGTAGACAGAACAAAATTGTTTAGGATCGATAACACTGCGAACAAGGAACAATGGCATAAAACTCAAATGTAGACAAGTAAATTCAGACTGCACCAAATTTTTCTTCAACGTTGTAGTGCGAGAATGGAATAAGCTCCCACCTTCAGTGGTCCAGTGTAACACGATTGACACCTTTAAAAACAAGCTCGACCGTACTTCCTTCAACTTAATATTATCTAGAGTAGAAATGCAACGTATTGGAGACTTCTGTAGAATCACTTAGGTTTAAGGACAGACCATGGGGTCTGTGTGGTCTGATTTTCTATGTAAATCTATGTAAATCTCTGAATAAAGTGAATATTTATTTTTTCGATAAAAAAATAGCATGTATACGTAGTTATTATAGATGTACTTGATCATAGTCTAATAACAAAAACTATATATTAGCAACCTGAAGAAAAAAAAAGAATCGGACATGAAGAATTATCCAATCAATCAAATAAATAAATTAAAAAATCTGGTAACGGTACCGAGCAATCTGGTACCGGTACCGTACCGTTTAGCTGGTACCGTTAGTACTGGTACTGGTACCGGTACCTGCCCACCCCTAGGCAACACTATTATCACGCTCTCTCCACCATCCATCTCCCACACACCAGACATTTTATATATATATATATATATATATATATATATATATATATATATATATATATATATATATATATATATATATATATATATATACACACACACACACACACACACACACACACTAACCAGAAATTAATCTTTGCACCCTGCATATCCCGACGCTCTAACGCTAAGGTTATTATTTCGGCTGATCAACCTTACAGGTTTTCAATATAGTAAAATAATCCCCATCTGGCAACGCAAGTTGCTTGTGTCAATTCAAATTTAATAGTCGGTTAGTAACGAACACCCAGTGCTTCAAGTAAGTAGTAGCCCATGCTACCCTCCCTTGCTGTCGCTGATATTGCTTTATTGTTTCTTGCTTCTAATTTAGCAGTTCTTAACCTGAGGGTCGTGATCTCCCGGCAACAAAGTAAGTTGTTTTGAGGAATATTGAATTTTCTTCGTATGGTGTAAGGGTTTATGCATGTTAAACCGTATCTACAACTTCTGTAATAAATTGTAAGTGGAAAGAGTTTTACAATCTGTAATAACATGCTAACAAGCTAATGATGTAGTCAAGAGAAATACAATATAATTTTACTGTGTACTCTAGCTAATAATTTAACTGTGTACACTAGCTTATAATTTAGCATTTTGTTAAACCAGGCTATTATTTTGCATTTAGGAATACTATCCTATTAGTTTGTGTTCATGAACACTAAGCTATTATTTAGCAGTTAGGAATTCTATTCTATTATTTTGCATTTATGAACACTAGGGTATTATTTTGCATTTAGGAATACTATTCTATTATTTTCCATTCATGAATACTAAGCTATTAATTAGCAGTGTGGAATAATATGCTAGTATTATACATTCATGAATATTAGGCTATTATTTTGCATGCGGGCAGGATAGTGGCGTGTGGCAAGACAGTGTGAGTGCGAGCGATTGGTCGCTCGCCAACGGTTTTTTCACATCCTCCCGCTCGCTCACTGCCATCTCGCTTTCCGAAGCAGCGTCGCTGCCATACGCACGATGTACAAAGTCGCTCGCATATACGCTCGCATACATCGCGACCTTATGCGTTTGACGAGGGTATGCGAGCGCATACTGCGATGGTGTAGCGGGTGAGTCCCCGCTAAAATAGTTACCAGTGACTAAGAAAATCGAGTGCGCAGCACAGACTCTTGATTTTCGTTGCTCCTCGCCATGTGTCTCACGGGCCATCGCGCTCCTTGTCCTTGTGGGTCTTCAATGTTTGTCCCTCTTGTTACTCGTTTATCTTCTACTGTCTGTCCTCGTCCTCCTATTGTTAACTCTTACATATTGCTCCACACACACACCAACACGCAAATGTTATTCACGCTTAACAGCATTCATACACACGCATACACACACAAACACCTTTTATATGTGTTTTGTTTGTGCCCATGACCTGTACGAAATTTTGTGAATAAAGTATCCCTGGCGGATATGAGTTTCTCTATCCGTGAACCAATTAGTACTTAGAACACTCGCTACCACCAACAATTGGTGACCCTGCAGTGTTGCTATGGTTCAAGGTGGCTTATAAACCGGTGCCGTTTCAAGGGCACTCTCTCCCAGAGGGTGGACCTGAGTCAGAAGCATCTGATTCATTCGTCATACCCTCTCCTGGGGCAATAAGTCTCAACGCCGCTTAGGGTTCGTGAGACTGAGCCTCAGGTCGGGAGAAGCATTACGCCGTGGGCGTAGTTGCCACCTTCGGAGTTTGTCCCCCGCCCTCCCCCAGGCACCCTCTGTGCCCTCCTCCAGGCGCTTTCTGCGCCTCCTCCAGACACCCTCTTTGCTCCCTTCAGGCACCCTCTGTGCCCCGTCCCCAGGCGCCTTCCGCGCCCTGTCCCTAGGCGCCTTCTGCGCCTCTCCAGGCACCTTCAGCGCCTCCACCAGGCACCTTCTGTGCCCCTTGCTGCTCCTCCCAGCGCTCACCCCCCCCCACCCCCATCCCTCCTCCTCCTCCTTGCCCTCCCGCTGGTACGGCGACTGTGACACGCACCCCATGTGACACTACAGACTCGGTGAACACTCAAACACAGTGCGACATATTACTGAGACACACAGTGCCACACAGACTCAGTGTACACGCCAACACACACCACACAGACTCAGAGAGACACGCAAACACAGTGTGACACCCTACTGGGATTATTAGCTGCCCCCTGGATTAACCACCGCCTTCTGGATTTACCACCGCCCTCTTGAATTACCCTACACCTGTGGATCCATACGTACAGTGCTGTGTCTCCAACAGTTCAGTGTAGCAAGTCCCCAGCAACAGTTAGTGTCACAGTGTTATCTACTAAGCGTACAGTGTTATGTTACAGTGCCTTCTTGGACATTGGTTCGCTCCCCGAGCCAATGAGGCCCCTGGCACGCGCCAGCGCCTATAGTACACGCAGTTCGTTCTACTCTCACGAACTGCCGTGGCCCCTGGCCCCTTTTACACCAGCGCCCTTGCCAATCTGCTCCACAGCGTTCAACTTTACCATACCTGACGACGACAACTCTTCCGCTGCGGCGGCGGTGTCCTTCAAAGCGCCGCCCTTCTGCTCACAGGACCCGTCCATGTGGTTCGCAATTTTGGAGTGCGGATTCAAGACTACCAAAATTACTAAGAACCTTACTCAATTCACTCACGTGTTAGCCTCCTGCCCGCCGACGTTATCCCACAAGCCTCCGACGTCATCGCCTCAGCCTCCAACTCCGACCATGCCTATGAAGACCTGAAGACTGCCCTACTCCAACGCCTTCAGTCTTCTGTCGCCACCCTTCTCCGTGAACTTCTCTCCAAAGAAGAGCTGGGTAATGAGAAACCGACAGACCTCTTACGCCGCATGAAGCAGCTGCTCGGCGATAAGTACCAGTCTTTCGACCCCGACTTGTTCATACAGCTGTTTTACCAACGTCTGCCCCCTGCTGTCCAGCGCAGCCTCTTCAGCGTTAGGACGACCTGAAGCCTGACGCCATCGCCAAGTTAGCAGACGAATTCATGGCGACTCTACCTGGACCTCTAGCTTCTTCAATGTCTTCCGTCGCTTCCCAAGGGACCACTCAATTTGACGAACTCGTCAAACAAGTCTCCCTGTTCGCGACGAAAGTCACCTCTCGTGAGGAGCGGCTAGACCGCCGCCGCTCTCGCTCCCCCACTCCCCACTGACGCCAGCGCCGCTCCCGTTCGAGTAGCCCAGGACTCTGTTGGTACCACCACAACTTCGGCGAGAAAGCCACGAGGTGTACCACTCCGTGCACTTACAAGGCGTTAAACTACAAGGGCGAGCACTAGTGCAGCACAGCGCTCGTCACCAACCCTCAGCGCTGTTCCACCTTCATGACTGCCGTTCCAACATCAAGTTCCTGATTGACACCGGCGCTGACGACAGTATTATCCCAGCAACCGCCAGTCAGCGAACTCTACCTCCACGCTTGCACCTGTACGCCCCCAACGGTACCAAAATACCTGTCTACACGCGACACACCATGCAAGTAGACCTTTACCTACGACGTTGCTTCTAATTGACCTTCTACGTCGGGAAAGTCTCGCAGGCAATCCTCGGAGCAGACTTCCTAAGGCACTTCAACCTCTTAGTCGACGTCAAAGGACGGAGGTTGGTTGACCCGCTCACTTCCATCTTCTCCAGTGCACAACCAGCACCAGGTGACAGCTCGCAACTCGCCGTCGTTCACAAGGACCACCAGTTCGCTGCCCTGCTCAAGTCTTTCCACACGCTGACAGAGCCCTATTCAGCCAGCGTTCCCGTCAAACACCACGATACGCATCACATCGAGACTACAGGACCTCCAGTACACGCCAAGGCCCGTCGCTTAGCTCCTGAACGCTACCGTCAAGCCAAGGCCGAGTTCGAGTCTCTGTTGCGTCAAGGTATTGTACGGCCCAGCAGCAGCAACTGGTCATCAGCCCTCCACGTCGTCCCCAAGAAGAACGGCGACATACGTCCCTGTGGAGACTACCGTGCCCTTAGCTCGCGCACTAAGATGAACAGATACCCGGTGCCAAACATCCAGGAATTCTCGTCCCAACTTGCTGGTCCCACCATCTTCACACGTGTGGACCCCGTCAAGGCCTTTCACCAGATTCCAGTCCATCCTGACGACATACCGAAGACTGCCGTCATCACGCCCTTCGGTCTCTTTGAATACGTCAGGATGCCGTTTAGACTCATGAACGCGGCCCAGACCTTTCAATGCTTCATCGATTAAGTTCTCCGCGGCTTACCCTTCTGCTTCGCCTACATAGACGATCTACTCGTCGCTAGCCCAGATGAAGCCTCTCACAAACAGCACCTTCACCAAGTCCTCACCCGCTTGCAAGACTACGTTATATAGATCAACGTGGACAAGTCTGAGCTCGGAGTTACTTCCCTCACCTTCCTTGGCCCCACTGTTACTCCAGAGGGCATCGCTCCACTCAACTCGAGGACTGAAGCCATCCAGCAGCTCCCGAAGCCGTCTACCCAGCGCCAACTCAAGGAATTCCTGGGTATGGTTAACTTCTACAACCGCTTCGTTCCACACTGCTCCCTCATGCTCCAGCTCCTCTACGCCATGGTGAAGCCCTGCAAGCGTGGCCAGTCTGTCACTCTCGTCTGGACTCCGGACGCTGACGCCGCCTTTCTCGCTGCTAAGAAGGCCCTCAGCGACACAGTTATGCTGTCTTTCCTTGCCCATGACGCGGATATCTCCATAGCAACAGACGCCTCAGACACTGGGACTGGTGCTGTCCTATAACAGTTCGTCGACAACGCCTGGAAGCCGATTGCCTTCTTCTCCCGTAAGCTCACCAAGTCTGAAGCCAAGTATAGCGCTTAAGACCGGGAACTTCTCGCCATCTTCAAGGCTGTCAAGCGTTTCCGCTACTTCATTGAAGGCCGTCGTTTCCACGTGTTCACCGACCACAAGCCCCTCACTACTACCTTCCTGAGGAACAAAGACTCTTATATACCACGTCAACTTCGCCACATGGACTACATCTCGCAGTTCACCACTGACATCCGGTACATCAAAGGTGCAGACAACGCTCCAGCTGACCCCCTCTCCCGCAACATTACCGCTGTGACGTCCTCTTCATTTGATTACACCGCCATAACCGCCGATCAGTCCGGCGACGCAGAGCTGGAGAAGCTTCTGGACAACCCGGCGCTTAAAGTGAAGAAAATCACACTCCCAGGCATCAAGGTCACTCTCTACGCTGACGTCTCCACGGCCACCGTCCGTCCCTACCTGCCACAGCGACACCACTACCAGGCCTTCCGTCAGCTTCACGACCTCTCTCACCCTGGCATTCGAGCCTCGCAGCGCCTGATGACGTCCCGCTTCATCTAGGAGGGAATTAACAAAGACGTCAGACTGTGGACCAAAACCTGCACCGATTGCCAAGCCTCCAAGGTGACGCGACACACTCACTCTCCACCTTCTACGTCCCTCACGGAGAGGTTCGACCATGTCCACATAGACCTTGTCGGTCCCCTGCCACCCTCTGCAGGCCACCGTTACATCCTCACCTGCGTGGATCGTTTCACACGCTGGCCCGAGGCCGCCCCCATCGCTGACATCACTACGGACGCCGTCGCCCACGCCTTCATCGCTACTTGGGTCTCCAGGTTCGGAGTCCCTCTCAGCCTCACCTCAGACTGCAGCGGCCATTTCGAGGCTAACGTGTGGAACAAAGTTATGACCCTCCTCGGCAACCGCCGCTACAGAACGTCAAGCTATCACCCGCAAGCTAACGGGATGGTCGAGCGCTTCCATCAGCAGCTGAAGTCCTCCCTCATGGCATCCACCCAACGTGACAACTGGTCCCTGGCTCTTCCCTTGGCCCTCCTCTGCATCAGGTCCTCCCTGAAGGAAGACCTGCACCACTCCTCGGCTGAACTAGTTTACGGCATAAACCTCCGGCTCCCAGGCGAACTTCTAGCGCCCACACCTGATACCGCCTCCTGCGGGGTCCAGGACTTTGCCGCCCGCCTCAAAGGTGCCATGAGGAGCCTTCAGCCGATGCAGCCTTGCTCTTCCCCGAAGAAGACCTTCGTCAACCAGGATCTCGACACTTGCACCCACGTCTTCGTGCGCGTGGATGCCGTCCGGCGGCCCCTGCAGCAGCCCTACCAATGACCCTACCGCGTCCTGAGACGGACCAGAAAGAATGTCACGATCGACAGACGCGGTCTCCATAGACAGAGTCAAGCCGGCATACCTGCTGGCCCCAGTCTAGGCCCCCCAACTCTCCGTCGCCGAAGCAACACCGTCTGTGTCACAACATCCCCGCACCAGGAAGATTTCGTTCCTTCTCTGAAGTCACTGTGAGGGGAGTGCTGTATCGGGTGAGTACCCGCTAAACTAGTTACCAGTGACTAAGAAAATCGAGTGCGCAGCACAGATTCTTGATTTTCGTTGCTCCTCGCCATGTGTCTTGCGGGCCATCGCGCTCCTTGTTCTTGTGCGTCTTCAATGTTTGTCCCTCTTGTTACTCGTTTATCTTCTACTGTCTGTCCTCGTTCTCCTATTGTTAACTCTTACATATTGTTCCACACACACATCAACACGTAAATGTTATTCACGCTTAACAACATTCATACACACGCATACACACACAAACACCTTTTCTATGTGTTTTGTTTGTACCCATGACCTATACGAAATTTTGTGAATAAAGTAACCTTGGCGGATATGAGTTTCTCTATCCGTGAACCAATTAGCACTTGGAACACTCGCTACCACCAACAATGGTCTCTCGCTTGTCCGTGCGAATAATCGTACGATTTGGCCAATATCGCAGAGTTTCTGCGAACTTTTTGAACATTTGAAAATGTTCGCGCAACGGGCCGACACCTGCAAGTCGTGCGAACTTTACCGCGCGACTATTGCGACTAATCGCAGGGACGTCGCTACGATGTCGAGCGTATATGCCGATTTCGGAAATTTTCAAAATCGCCATCCGTCGCAGAGCGAAATCGCGGATGTGTGATCCCAGCATAAGGCTCTTCGTCTCATCAGCTCCCCTCCTCTTACTGACATCCTTCTACCTCTTAAATGTTGCATCTCTTTCTATCTTCTATCGATATTTTCATGCTGACTGCTCTTCTGAACTTGCTAACTGCATGCCTCCCCCCACCCCTCCCGTGGCCCCGCTGCACACGACTTTCTACTCATATTCATCCCTATACTGTCCAAACCCCTTATGCAAGAGTTAACCAGCATCTCCATTCTTTCATCCCCTTCACTGGTAAAATCTGGAACAGCCTTCCTTCGTTTGCATTTCCGCCTGCCAATTTCAAGAAGAGTGTATCAAGACACCTCTTACCAAGAGGTGAATTACACACACACACGCACACACACACACACACACACACACACACACACACACACACACCACTCACTCACTCACTCACTCACTCACTCACTCTCTCTCTCTCTCTCTCTCTCTCTCTCTCTCTCTCTCTCTCTCTCATACACAGACACATGAGCACGTTAAGGTCAACGACAGGTCAGTCATTTCCGGAATTTCTCATAAACACCTGAGAAGGATTTACTTGTCTCAGACACCATCCTCCAGTCAGTGTTGGGTGGAGTCAGGGTAATCCTCTCTCTACTCCCATTAATTGTATTTCGCTTGCTTCTCCGCTGAGGGTTTTTCCAACCTCGCCTTTGTCGTTGCCCTTGTATAAAAAGACTTCATTTGTCAATTGTACCACTTGTCTAAAAATGTAATATGCGAAAGTACTCACTATATATCTATTTTCCTTCACCAGTAGTAATTATACACATATGTCTTCGTGGTGAATATATATATATATATATATATATATATATATATATATATATATATATATATATATATATATATATATATATATATATATATATATATATTGGACCCTCCTTTTCTTAGTTTAATTCTTCGTCCACTTTATCAGTACTCAAATTATCTCACTGTTTAGTATCCCTGAAAGCGTGATCCGGCTTAATTTGTTAATGGAGACTAGTGTTCGGGGATAGACAAGGGAAAAATATAATACACATTTATTTAAAATTAAATGAAAATAATTGCCTTACGCAATATTCTATGTTCTGGCATATTCAGCAATGGATACCACATATGACAAACGACATGTCTTAAACATAATACTATAATATGTGCTCGATTGTTGTCAATAATTAAGTACTCTCCTAACAAATCCTAATAACACATCCTATAGTATAATCTACTGCAATTCACGGAAACACCAAATCATACCACACGCAGTGGTTTCCATCTCTGCTTAACATCGCAAACAAATAATCACTATCCTGTACCACTCACAATCCTACTTCACATCTCCTACAATATAATCTCCAGGACAATACAGTCGGTTTCCCTTAGATTCTCGAATTTCTACTCACGATTAAGATCACAACAGCAATTCTCAGCTGCGTGAGTAGAGCAGCTCTGCTTGAAGCGAGAGCAAGGCTCGGTCTGCTTATACCACCGACTTCTAGGTCACTTTTTTCTTTGCTTGAGGCGGAACTACATCCTTGACACGCTTTAATTTTCTACATAACCAGTAACCAATACTTCCTGTCAATAACCATCGGCTCGCTCATTATGTTATATTATTTACTTTTCCTGCTGTTCGTGATTCACTCTTAAGACACTCCCACAGTGACTTCTCTGTTCAGTTATTCGCTTATAGCATGTCGTCACACCGCACGTGACATGTTTAGAGTTTTCTGAATAGTCATCCACACTTTCTGACCCCGCCTACTGGGTATCTATTTTCTGTATCTGGGTCTGGGTATTTTCCGTAACCCTCCATGTTAGTGCTTGTCTTATCAGATGCTTACGACTTAAGTATATCTGACTAATTGCTTTCCTTCCCTTTCCTATCATATTTACAATTCTTGTCTCCATATCTCCCTCCGGTATTTGCCTCTGGTTGGGGTCACTATTATCTGTGCTGTTATGGTCATTCCCTGGTTGCTCTTCTTGGTCCCGACATACTTCCCCTTCCGGAAGATCTCGCCCCTGAGATATCACAGGTGTAAGATTAGAAGATACGCCTTTCAATGTCTGCAGTTGGCTCGAGTCTGGAAGTAGGCGGCGTCGTGCGTAGCGCAGGACATATGAATACCCCACGGCAGACGTCACCAGCAGAAGAACCAGGATCACGATAATGGCGAAGACAATCCACCAACGGATTTCGGGTTGAAAGGGCTGATCCGGCTCGACCACAGAATTTAGGGGTTGCAAGCCAGCAGTTAGCTCCTGTAGGGGGATGGACTCAGCACTGCGAAGAGATGGAAGGTCAGGCAAAACGGACCAGTTAAGATGGCCTGTAAGAATCTCTGGGAGAGGAGGGAGGTGGAGAGGGAAAGGGGCGAGGGAGACCGTGATGGGGGGCCCCTTCACAACTGCTTCTTGTCCAGGAAGTGTCAGGGATGGGCTGTGGGCGCTGCAACCTTGCCGAAGCGTCAATAGCCCACTACCCGTCAGGCTGACAGTATGTTTGTTTACAGGATTGGTAGGGCATGTGAGTGTCAGAGTGATGGGGGAGGCAAGTGAATAGGTCCAGTATCCAGGACCTTTTATAAACACAGGGGGAAATGTTTTCAAGACTATTGTGTAGCAGAGGTTGATCACTGACTCATGATTCAAGAAAGTAGCCGATTCACAAGAGGCTGAGTTACTAGCTTCATAGACGGGGCCTGTGGGAGGACAAACTATCATTTGGCTATTCTTGTTACAGTGTTCTATATTAGAAAGCATAAAATATATTTTCCTATTCTCACTGAAGGCAATATATCTTGAATCAACACTATACATAAGAAAGTAGGTGCTATTCTGTACAGAAAATGAAAGGGAGTCGATTCGAAAGACATCAGAGGTGTCAGGCGGATTTCCTCGTAAAGGTATAGTGAAACAGAAATTACGAGAATCGTGCAAAGCCGTTGTCCTGGAGGACACAGTTATCATATCCCTATATAAAGCTAAAAAAATCAGGAACTGCAGGGAACAAAAGACTTGGAGGCCGAACTGAGGCTTCCTTTAATGTACTTAAAGTTGTTCGTCTGACATTATGGTTGGAGTTATATATGTTTGCAGGAGAGCCTGCAGACCCAACTTTAAATATAGAATACCCGTACTTAGGTGTCCTAATGCTAACTCTAAATCCATCAATGCTTGGAGGAGCTTTTGCTCACTCTCTAATGCCAAGGTCTGTATAGAAATGTGACGTACAACCTGGTTCGATATATTTACAGAAGATAGTCTATTCAGAGCAGACTGCATGGTATGCATATTTCGTAACGTGACATTTAATTCAGTCGAATGAACGTTTAACATGATACGTTCTTGTTCAGTTAGTGACTAGTTGTCCAATTTTTCCATGAATAGCATCAACTTGAGCCTGGGTAGCGGTACCAAATAAGATATTAGACAAGGATCCTAGAAAGTTAATCATTTCCCGCTTCGGTCTATAATTCATTGAAACATGCAATTTGTTCGGATCAGTAGTTATTACATAGCGTAGGATTTTTTTAAAGATTATATAACAATGAACTGAATTCATTTTCAAAGTTAAAAAGTGTGTGTTTTATTAATTTTATAATTGGATACTCAGGTAACATTTGAACAACATTCCAAGCCAAAGAAGCAATCAAATTCCGAGCTTTATATAATGGAGCTAAAACATCTTTTTCTCTGAGGATAAAAGGTACTACATAGTCTCTGCCTGTGAGGACTAGACGGTATGTCGGTGTGAACATCAAGCCAGCACGTATCGGTGATTCTTGTGTTGGGTTCGAGCAGTGCACCGATGAAGCCAAACAAATCTGTGGATAATTACGTTATATTAGCGTTTAAATAGCGTGTCTGTCATCGTGAGCCACGTTCCTTTCCCATATTCTGTTGGCTTTGACATAACATAAGGCAAGTCCTGTACCGTCGAGGAAGAGTGAAGGCTATATCTATGCAGGGGTGGCTCTAAAAAGTTGGGAGTAACCTGGGAGGGAGTCGTATTAGGTGCTGTAGCCTGTGCATCAGCTGTTTGAGCTGCTGGAGAACGGACATTAGTTTCAGCTTCATAAGTAGTAGTCAATTCTCCGTTACGAATTATCATTTCTTTGGTAGAATTATTCTCAGCGATTTCAGGGTTGAGCAATGCAAAAAATAGATCAGTGTCTGTCTATGGATTTAAAGGGTATGCTCACCTAACCGTTGGACACTGCTTCACATCGATGCAGTCTTCATGAAGGACTTTTACTCTATCTGTGTGGACCGTTGAAACCTTACTAGTCCTGATGTTCCTAATTTTTGCCACTACATCACTGATCTTCTCTATTACCCTATAGGGTCCATCAAAAATAGGTTGCTACTTTTTATTTTATTTTATTTTTGGTATATGTTTGAGGAACACTCTGTCGCCAACGCTGATATTTTTGAGTTTCGTAGGTTTGTAGTACTTTTCCATTTATTCTCTACCTTCTTCAGTGTAAACCTGGCATCTATCATAAACTTTCTTTGCAATTGCAGCTTTTTCTTCTTTATAGGAGTCAATATCATACCAGTGACGCTGAGTTTTTTCTAACATTGTGTAGGGCATACGAAGATCCCGTAAGTACAGGAGATAAAAAGGTGGCTCCTTTATGGTGCGATGATACACAGTATTATTGGCCAGGGTGGCTGCAGGTAACATTATATCCCAAATGGACATATTTCCTAAAACCATTGTCCTCAAAATGTTAACAATGGTAAAATTTGAGCGCTCTATTATTCCATTTGCACTTGGATGGTAAGCCGTTATTTTCGCGTGTCGCATGAGGAGTTCAGAAATTATCTCTTGCATCACCGAAGTAACAAACTCTGAACCTTGATCTTTAACAACTGTCTGAGGAACACCGTGTACACAAACCACATTCACGTACAACGCCCTTGCTACTTCGCGGGCTTCCTTACTCCGTAAGGATACTGTAATCAAATACCTTGTAAAAACATCAATTATAGTCACGAAACCCATTGTCCGATACACCCATGGGACCCACAAGGTCCATGTGTATTCTCTCAAAAGGAGCGGTGACGTCCGGATAAGGCCGCAGAGGAGCAGGGTGAAAGTTCCCAACTCGCTTAAAACGACTACACGTGACTCACTTCCTTACATACTCTTCTACATCCCGTTTCATTCCAGGCCAGAAAGCGAACTTTCTACACCGAAATAACGTAGCTTTGGTTCCTCCGTGCCCTGCAGATGGCAACGAATGAGCCAGAGTTATCGCTTTTTGGAAATACTTGGGGGGTAGAACCACCACCTCAGTGGCTTCTCCGTACTGATTCACTATAATACGATATAACACATCGTGTTCCACCTGCAACTCTGACAGGGGCATCTTCACATTATGCCTTTTATCTCTGAGTCTCTGTTCAATCTCATTCATGGGGCACCCTTCTTTTATCATATTTTTTTATCATTCTATATGCTGGCTGCTCATCTTGCAGCTCACTAATCTCCTGAATACTCCAGTCAAGTGTGTGGCCAATACACTCACAATTCATGTCCATACATTTCATAAATGTTGATCCATATCATTTGGCGCCTTTTTCTTTTTCTGCACTAGTGCAATACCTTGCCCCTCATTATTCACGTGTTCCACGGTTTTTGTTGTTCCCCATCCATAAACATTATCGCGCGTGTCCTTCTAATTCAATCTCAGTGTCCTGTTGAGCCTTCATCCTTGATAAAAAATCTGCAACTATATTTTCCTTGCCAGGCAAATGATTGATTGTGAAATCATACTCACTCATGAGAGTCTGTCATCTAGCTATCCTGCCGTTGGGAATAGCTACCTGTAACAACCAGACTAAAGGTATGTACCCAGTATTAATTAATGGGCGGTTCACTTGCAACCCATATATTACAGCTAAAGCCTCTCGTTCAACTGTACTGTACCACTGTTCTGCCGTGTTCAATTTCCTCCAAAAAAAAAGGTCTTAGTTTATTATCATTATCCTGTTGCTGCAATACTCCACCAATACTGTAGCTGGACCCGTCAGTAGTGAGCACGAAAGGTTTGTTAAAATCAGGGAATTTTAAAGTGAATGTGTCAAGCATTCTATCCTTAAGGGTTGAGAACACAATTTTTGCTTCAGCTGTCCATATGAGTGGAGTTTCATCTTTTTTTTTTTTTTTTACGTCGTGGCCTATTGCGCCGGTAGGCTTCTTCCCGGTGGATCCTGATGGTCGGCCCAAGGCTTCTTCCCGGTGGGGCCTGAAGGTCGGCCCAGCCCGTTCTGGCGCCATCTTGCATCTTGAGTGTACCTCTCTTCCCTTTGTTAATCTTTAGAAGAGGAGCAATAATTTATGAATAATTTGCAATAAATTTGCGATAATAATTAGTCAATCCAAGAAATGACTGTAAACCATGAAGAATTTGGGGGGCTGGGATGTTTTGTATGGCCTCCAGCTTGCTAGATTGAGGTCTTATTCCCTCTGAGCTTATGACATGGCCCAGGTAATCTACTTTGTCTTTAAAAATGTTACATTTCTCCATCTTAAGAGTCAGTTTGGCTTCCTTTAAGCTTTCCAGAATTTGTTCTAAGTTATCTAAATGATTAGAAAATGTAGCGCCCAGGATAATTATGTCATCAAGGTACACCTGAACCTGGTTACCTAATAGTCCTGTAAGGACAGTGTTTATTATTTTCTGGAAGCAGGACGGGGCTGTTTTAAGGCCAAAGGGGAGGGAAGTAAATTCCCAATGTCCTGCTGGAGAAGAAAATGCCGTCTTCTCTCTGCTAATTTCATCTTGGGGGATTTGATGGTAACCCTGTTTCAAGTCTAGGCATGAAAAAAGCTTACTATCTCCCAATTGATTGAGTATGGTAATTATATTAGGGAGTGGGTACCAGTCGTCCCATAGTGTCTTATTAAGTGCCCGGAAGTCCAGACAAATTCGTGGTCCTCCATCCTTTTTTGGCACTGGGATAAATGGGGCATTATAGGGTGATTGCGAAGGGCGAATCACACCCTCTTGCTGGAGCGATATAAGTTGTTAATTTACTCTGTCATGATAATTGATAGGGATGTTATAGGGACGCCTGTACACTACTTCATCAGTGTTTTGCTTGATGGTGCTTAGAAAATAGGGCGTTACTGTTAATGGTTCTTGTTCTGTGGAAAACACTGTTATATATTTATCTATTAAGGACTTTAAGACCGTCTTAGACTCTCTTCACTTGGGAATTTAGCGTCAGCAGTTTGATAGAGGCTTTTCTTCCTTACTTCAAGCTCTACGGGCTTCAAGTCTGTCTTAACTGTGTCAGCGGTCTGTACACTAGATACTTGTGGCAGATCAGCGTATTGCTCATGAGTGACAGGCTTCACAAATCCTAACGTTGTACTATCATCTATCTCTATACTTTCACTTTCAACATTCAAATATGGCACAGTGACATAAGATCTTTGACTGTCAGGTGAAGGGGTCAACTTAACTATCCCTGAGCACAAGACTCTAGCCTGAGGAGTACTAACACAACTCTTAAATAAAGCGGCAGTGGCCTGTAGTTGCGTCACTAGCGTTATGTAACCTGCAACAGATGCATGCAGTTGCAAAGGTTCAGCTGCTTGGCAAAGTACGGCCTTGCTTTCTGTGAAGCTTTCTTCATTTTCATCTACATTCAACTGAGGTCCCTCACCTCTAGATATAAGAGATATTTCCTAGGGCTCAATGGGATGTAGTGGTATAGTTTCCCCTTCTATCATCAGTTTCCAGCCTCATTTCCCTTGTTCTTCATCTGGTTGCAACGTTTTTAGCGTAATTTCGTGTTGCAACATGAAATCAGTACCCAACAAAATAGGAGTCGGTAAATCTACATTGCGTGTTATTATTAGATCTTGTAAGCTATTTATCCTTCCAAATTTAAGGTTAACCTGTCTCCTACCTTCATTTACAATATGGTGTCCTTGCACTGAGCCAATATTTATGGGTTTCGCTTCGCTTTCATTTACTGCGAGCCCTAACTCTTGAATAAATTCATCAGTTATAAGACTCACACACGCTCCTGTATCTAGGAGAGCGGCCACCTTTGCATATGTTTGATCATGTTTGTGTACCTGTAAGTTTAGTGCGATCTGGCTATCAAGATTATTCTGAGTTATGTTGATTATAGCCTTCTTTTCATTGTTTGTTAGTGATGTAGTTACTCCCTTGTTCGTTCTCCGTTCATTTTCTGTTATTTTTACCGAGAGTTGGCGTTTCTTTGTTTTTGTTTGTAGGAGTTACCCTGGGGTGGGTACCTCCCCTGTCCTCCTCATCCTCTCAGAAAATGCCAGCAATGGGCAGTAGAATGCCCGGTCATGCCACAGTTTCTGCAAATTTCTACCCAGCAAGATTTAGCAACGTGTCCTACCTTTTCACAACGAAAGCATACAACAGAAATATTTTGGGGGCGTCTTTGCCCTTCCTTCCTAGCTTGCGTAGAGTGCTGAGATTTGTGGCCAGTCACCATCGCTACGGGCTGACGAGTCTCTTTCATGAGATCACTGCATGTTAGTTTCAGCTGTGGATGGTTTTTCACGAAGTTTAGGGTCTTTTTGTACACTGCTGAAGGATATTTCATGTCATCATCAGTTAAATATGATCTAAAGGGTTTTGGTAGGGCCGTCTAAAAAGCAGTTATTTTGTCTTCCTGTAATGACATTTTATTTTCTGGCCTCATTTTTTTAAAGTGAACTGGTTGCCTCATGTAGCCTTACCCAGAATTCAGGAACTGTTTCCCCAGATTTACGCCATGCTGTGGCTAGGTCCTCTTTCCTCTCATAAAAGCTTTTATCATCAGGAAATATTTCTAACAGTTGCTGTTTAACCTTATTCCAGTCATAACTGTCCGTCTCAACTGTAGTGGAAATCAATTGAAAGACAGGGCCTAATGAGTGTTGCTTTGCTAACTATATCCTTCCTTGATCAGTCCAGTTATCAACAGTCCGTGAATTTATATCTTTAATCCACTGCCTTACACTAGTAGTATAGGAAAATGTAGGGTTGTCTGGGTCCTTGCTCCGACCTCCCATATAATATTTTAATCCTGTGACTTTGCCATAGTTGTTTCTCGAATTAAGGGAAATGATAGAGGCTAGATTTGCTTTATCTACTGTAGTAGACTTGTCTTGGCCACTGACTTCACTAGTGCTTTGCTCAGGCTCCGGTACACCGTTTCCGACCCATGTTTCGTCCGGCATGTTGTCTGACTCTGAGTCTAACTCTCCGGAAGAACAAGTACTTATGTCATCGCTATCACTACCGCTGCTAAAACGAACTAAACTTGGTGAGAGTAGGAGCCCTTTTTTCGTTAAAAGTAGTTAATTAATGAAAAGCACTGTAATAAACACACGCTCCTGTCTATCCCTATACCGCTGCCGCCAGTTTTGGACCCTCCTTTTCTTAGTTTAATTCTTTGTCCCACTTTATCAGTACTCAAATTATCTCACCGTCTCGTATCCCTGGTAGCGTGATCCGGCTTAAGTTGTTATTGGAGACTTGTGTTCGGGGATAGACAGAGGAAAAATATAATTTACATTTATTTAAAATCAAATGAAAATAATTGCCTTACGCAATATTTTATGCTCAGACGATCATAACACTGGCATATTCAGCAATGGATACCACATATGACAAACGACATGTCTTAAACATAGTATTATAATATGTGCTCAATTGTTGCCAATAATAATAACAATCGTCATTCCACAAGCAGTGGTTTGTATCTCTCTGCTTACATCACAATAATAAGTATTCTCCTCACAAATCCTAATAACACATCGTATAGTATAATCTACTGCAATTCACGGAAACACCAAATCATATCACACGCAGTGGTTTCCATCTCTGCTTAACGTTGCAAACAAATAATCACTATCCTGTACCACTCACAATCCTCCTACACATCTCCTACAATATAATCTCCAAGACAATACAGTCGTTTTACCTTAGATTCTCGAATTTCTACTCACAATTAAGATCACAACAGCCATTCTCAGCTGCGTGAGTAGAACAGCTCTGCTTGAAGCGAGAGCAAGGCTCGGACTGCTCATACCACCGACTTCTAGGTCACATTTTTATTTGCTTGAGGCGGAATTACATCCTTAACATGCCTTAATTTTCTACATAACCAGTAGCCATGTTAGTGCTTGTCTTATCAGATGTTTACGACTTGAGTATATCTGACTAATTGCTTTCCTTCCCTCTCCTATCATATTTACAATTCTTGTCTCCATATCTCCCTCCGGTATTTGCCTCTGGTTGGGGTCACTATTATATATATCCACATCCTGTCAACAACCATTGTCTCGCTCATTATGTTATGTTGTTTACTTTTACTGCTATTCGTGATTCACTCTTAAGACACTCCCACAGTGACTTCTCTGTCCAGTTATTCGCTTATAGCATGTCGTCACACCGCACGTGACATGTTTAGAGTTTTCTGAATGGTCATCCACACTTTCTGACCCCGCCTACTGGGTATCTATTTTCTGTATCTGGGTCTGGGTATTTTCCGTAACCCTCCATGTAAGTGCTTGTCTTATCAGATGTTTACGACTTGAGTATATCTGACTAATTGCTTTCCTTCCCTCTCCTATCATATTTACAATTCTTGTCTCCATATCTCCCTCCGGTATTTGCCTCTGGTTGGGGTCACTATTATTTGTGCTGTTATGGTTATTTATCTGTTTCTTCTTCTGGGTCCCGACATATATATATATATATATATATATATATATATATATATATATATATATATATATATATATATATATATATATATATATATATATATATATATGACACACTGCGTGGTTAAACTCTTTCGCTTCTGCCCGTCAACATCTACCTTGTCTTCCTGCTGGTAGTACGCCTACATACAGCTTGTGCTTAAGGAGGGTGACAGTTCCAATCCCACAAACTACAGACCTATAGCATTACTTTCCTGTCTTTCTAAAGCTTTTTAATCTATCCTTATCGGGAAGATTCATAAGCGTCTATCCACCTATGACAGTCTCTCCGATCTCCAGGATGGGTTCCGCAGGGGACGTTCCTTCTAGTGATCTTGCTCTGATAACTGACTCTTGGTCATCCGTTCTTAGCCGTTTCGGTGAAACTTTCACTGCTGCTCTAGACACTTTGAAAGCTTTCAAAAGGTCTGGCAAAAGTATTTCCTTTCTAAAATTCCCCCTACGGTTTCTTTCCGTCTCTCTGTACTTTCATCTCCAGTTTCCTTTCCGACCATTCTATTTCTGCTGTGTTAGACGGTAACTGTTCTTCCCCTAAACCTATCAACAACAGCGTCCCACATGGATCTGTCCTATCAGCCAATCTCTTTCTGTCATTTATCAATGATCTTCTTTCCAAATCGAACTGTCCTATCCACACATACGCCTATGACTCTGCTTTGCATTATTCAAATTCTTTCTGCAGAAGACCCTCTCAAAAGGAATTACAAGACACTAGACGGGAGGCTGCAGAACGCTTAACGTATGACCTGGCTATTATTCCAAATTGGGGCAGAAGGAACCTTGTGTTCTTCAACTATTCAGAAACTCAATTTATCCACGTATCAACTCGACACTATCTCCCAAACTCCTATCCCATATTCTTCGGAAACACTCACTCTCGGTCTATCATTGGGAGAGCTGGAAGATCGCCAGTAGAACGCTCCTTGCGGAACCCATACTGGCGATCAGATAAAAGGTCAGAAGTGGATAGGTGCTTTTAAATATTTCGGTTAAGGATTGATTCAAAAGCTTTAGATAGGCAGGAAAGGAAAGCTATAGGGCGGTATTATAAGGGATTGGATCGGTCACCCTTCTTAGGCACAGGTTGTATGAAGGCATACCTCCAGCAGGAAGGAAAGGTAGATGTTGACAGGCAAAGGCGAAAGAGTTTGATCAGGCAGGGTGTCAGCACGGAGGCACTGTTTTTAAGTACAATAGGAGGCACTCCATCAGGTCAATAAGCCTTCTGAGAGTTGAGGCCAGAGAGGGCATAGAAAACATCACTCTTAATAATCTTAATAACAGGCATAAAGGAGTCAGAGGGGGGATGAGTAGGAGGAATATGCCCAGAATCGTGCAGAGAGAGTTGTTACAGAAAGTTTGAGAGAAGAGTTCAGCCTTAGAGACAGATGAGACGGCACTGCTGCCGTCAGGGTTAATAAGAGGAGGGAAAGATGAAGAAGATAAATTGAAGGAGATATTTTTGGCTAGGTGCCAGAAATCACGGGAAGAATTAGAAATAAAGGTTTTGACATTTTTTTTATTTATGAAAGCTGTTTTGGCAAGTCGAATAATAGATTTGGCACGATTTCGGGCAGAAAATATAAGGATCATGGTTACAGGAGTGCAAAGGCTTTGGTACCTCTTGTGAGCTGCCTCTCTATCTTTTACAGCACGAGAACAAGCATTATTAAACCAAGGCTTTTTTTTTTAGTATAAGGAATAGAGAAAGTACGTGGAATGTATGCCTCCATTCCAGAGATAATCACCTCTGCGGTGGGTTCAGAAGATGTACAGGAGCGATTGGACAGAATACAGAAATATGGTTGTGATCGGTGGAGCCCTACGGAGAAAACAGTTTGACAGAGTAAGCAGAAGCGATAGAGGTAAGGAAGAGGTCTAGTATGTTGGGCCTGTCTCCAAGACGGTCGGGAATACGTGTTGGGTGCTGAACCAACTGCTCTAGGTCGTTGAGGAGAGCAAAGTTGTAGGCTTGTTCACCAGGCTGGTCAGTGAAAGAGGATGAAAGCCAAAGCTGGTGTTGAACACTGAAATCTCCCAAGACGGAGATTTCAGAAAAGGGAGAGTTGGTTAAGATGTGCTCCACTTTAGAGTGCAAGTAGTCAAAGAATTTTACATAGTTAGTAGAGTTAGTTGAAAGATAAATAGCACATATGTATTTAGTAATAGAATGACAATGAAGTCTTAGCCAGATGGTGGAAAATTCTGAAGAGTCAAGGTCGTGGGCACGAGAGCAAGTGATGTTATTGCTCACGTAGGCGCAACATCCAGCTTTGGATTGAAATTTAGGATTGAGATAGTAGGATGGAACAGAGTAGAGACTGCTGTCAGCAGGCTCAGAGACCTGTGTTTCGGTGAGGAAGAGAAGGTGAGGTTTAGGGGAGTAGAGATGGTATTCCACGAAATGAAAATTAGAACGAAGACCGCGAATTATGCAGAAATTAATAAGAAAAAGGTTCGAGGAGTAATGCTGGGATCACACATCCGCGATTTCGCTCTGCGACGGTTGGCGATTTTGAAAATTTCCGAAATCGGCAAATACGCTCGACATCGTAGCGACGTCCCAGCGATTAGTCGCAATAGTCAAGCGCTAAAGTTCGCGCGACTTGCGGGTGCCGGCCCGTCGCGCGTACATTTTGAAATGTTCAAAAAGTTCGCAGAAAGTCTGCGATATTGGCCAAATCGCACGAATATTCGCACGGTTCAGCAGGAGACCATCGCAGTATGCGCTCGCATACCCTGGTCAAACGCAAGTGGTCGCGGTGTATGCGCGCTTATATGCGAGCGACTTTGTACATCATGCGTATTGCAGCGACGCTGCTTCGGGAAGTGAGATGGCAGCGAACGAGCGGGTGTGAAAAACCGTTGGCGAGCGACCCTACGCTCGCACTCACATTGTCCTGCAACACGACGGTACCCTGCCCACCTGCACAGTAATAGCCTAGTTTTAATGAATTTATAATCATAGCATATTATTCCTAACTGCTAAATAATAGCCTAGTTTTCATAAATGGAAAATAATAGAATAGTATTCCTAAATGCAAAATAATACCCTAGTGATCTTGAATGCAAAATGATAGAATAGTATTCCTAACTGCTAAATAATAGCCTAGTTTTCATGAACACAAAATAATATAATAGTATTCCTAAATGCAAACTAATAGCCTGGTTTAACAAAATGCAAAATTATAAGCTAGTGTACACATTAAAATTATAATGTATTTCTCTTGACTACTATATTAGCTTGCTAGCAAGTTATAACAGATTGTAAAACTCTTTCCACTTACAATTTGTTACAGAAGTTGTAGATACGGTATCACATGCAGAAAACCTTACACCATATGAATAAAATCAAATATTCCTCAAAACAACTTAATTCGTTCCCAGGAGATCACGACCCCCAGGTTAAGAACTGTACTAAATTAGAAGCAAGAAACAATAAAGCAATATTAGCGACAGCAAGGGAGGGTAGCACAGGCTACTACTTACTTGAAGCACTGGGTGTTCGTTATTAACAGACTATCAAATCTGAATCGACACAAGCAACTTGCGTTGCTAGATGGGGATTATTTTACCATATTGAAAACCTATAAGGTTAATCAGCCGAAATAATAACCTTAGCGTTAGAGCGTCGGGATATGCAGGGTGCTAAGATTAATTCCTGGTCAGTTAGTTAGTTAGTTAGTTAGTTAGTGTGTGTGTGTGTGTGTGTGTGTGTGTGTGTGTGTGTGTGTGTATATATATATATATATATATATATATATATATATATATATATATATATATATATATATATATATATATATATATATATATATATATATATATATATATATATATATAATGTGTGGTGTGTGGGGGATGGATGGTAGAGAGAGCGTGAATAGTGTTGCCCGCCTATATGGGTCGTACAGCGACGCGACCTCAATGTTTTCTCGACCATGCGTGCGACGTCATGCGTCGTCGAACGGCTAGACGAGGAGCGGTCGCACATAGTCGACTGGCCCTGCGTTCATCTGCGTACAGTCGCGCGCATTCACGCACGATTCACCTCGACGTCCCGTCGCCTGTCGTCCTCATGTGCGTATAGGCGAGTGACGGTCCCTCGCCATGCTGCTGTGAGTTGTAACAGAGGCAAACTCGTAGAGTCAATGGCGATGCTCCCACGATTTCGTGCATATTCAAAATCGCCAACCGTCGCAGAGCGAAATCGCCCAGCTTAATCAAGACATCTCTCAAGTCGGCAGCGAGAAGGGGAGTCCTCCCTCGGGGAATTTGTGTCCCCCCCCCCCCGGGCGGGGACTCCGAGGCAGGGTGAAAGTGCGCCATTTTAAATTTTGAATTTTGGGAAAAGGTGTGTATGTTGTGTGAATGTAGTGTAGTGTGGATAGAGAGAGGATCTGTCTTTAGAGAACATGCTGAACTACTCTCTGGTGTTGATGAGACAATAAGGAAACGCTTAGTGAGGACATGGGAAGGGTCTTTGTAGGACTTGAGAACCTTCCTCACTTCCCATATATACCTCACTGGGATTGGTTTGCGCCCGTTTCGGCAGGTGCCTTTATATATATATATATATATATATATATATATATATATATATATATATATATATATATATATATATATATATATATATATATATATATATATATATATATATATATATATATATATATATATATATATATATATATATATATATAGGCCTACCGGCCTCATGAGTGAAGAGGTCACTTGGTTATGGAATGAAGATCATTGATGAATAACAGGAAGATAGTTGGTGATAGGACAGAGCCCTGTGGAACATCACTGTTGATAGGTTTAGGGGAAGAACAGTGACCATCTACCACAGCAGAGATAGAACAGCCGGAAAGGAAACTGGAGATAAAGGAACAAAGAAAAGGATAGAACCCGTAAGAGGGAAGTTTAGAAAGGAAAGAGTTGTGCTAGATTATATCGAAAGCTTTCGATATGTCTAGCGCAACTGAGAAAGTTTCACCGAAACCGCTAAGAGGGGATGACCAAGAGTCAATTAAGAGAGCACGCAGATCGCCAGTAGAATACCTCTTGCAGAATCCATACTGGCTATCAGATACAAAATCAGAAGTGGAAAGGTGCTTTTGAATCTTCCTGTTAAGGACTGATTCACATTCTATAGATAGGCAGGAAAGTAAATCTATAGGGCGGTAGTTTGAGGGGTTGGAGCGGTCACCCTTCTTGGGCACAGGCTGTATGAAGGCATACTTCCAGTAGGAAGGAAAGGTAGATGTTGACAGGTAGAGGTGAAAGAGTTTGACCAGGCAGGGTGTCAGCACGGAGGCACAGTTTTTAAAGACAATAGGAGGCACTCCATCAGGTCCATAAGCCTTCTGAGAGTTGAGGCCAGAGAGGGCATAGAAAACATCATTCCGATGAATCTTAATAACATGCATAAAGGAGTCAGAGGGGGATGAGTAGGAGGAATATGCCCAGAATCGTCCAGATTGGAGTTGTTACAGACAGTTTAGCAAAGGGTTCAGCCTTAGATATAGATGAGACAGCGGTGCTGCCGTCAGGGTAAAGGAGAGGAAGGAAAGATAAAAAAAGTGAAATTGGAGGAGATATTTTGCAAGGTGCCAGAATGTTAGGAATTAGGTCAGTTAACCAGGGGATTAGACAAATTAACTATTTCCCTTATGTAACTAGTCTCGGGCCAAGAGTTCAAGCCAACTAAGAGTATCGTCTGAGCTCAAATAAGCCTTGGATGGTACTTACATACTTCGCTCATCGGCGCCCAGACCGAGACAGTATCACCGTATTCACTGCCTGAAGACTAAACACATTTACCATGAAAGGAATAACAATAGTTCACTTTTTCCTTTCATGAAATAATAAATAATTGCCCTTGCGGAATTATTAAAGAGCAAGGATAATTTAACCGATCAAAAGTCACGCCATCTGGCGAGGGAAATTCAAAATACCCCTTCAGACCCACGTGGTTGGCTTTCGGCCCACTCCATCAACAGCTCTCAAGCAATCAACACCTTAGCGCTTTCGCCTCACATTAACTCGCGGCAGTGCTGATTTATACTTAGTCTCGAGGACAACAGGACTCCTCTAGGACGTACTTCAAGAGACCATTTCTTTTGAAACCCTTCGAAGGATAAGTGCCTCCTACAGTGATTACAAATAGGTATTACTATCAGGCCTGTTAGGATTATCGTTGTAACGCTGGGAGGTGCTTGCAGGGGAAAGCCCGGCACTCCTGCTGTATTAGTGGTAAGTGGTTTGTGTGTCTTTTTGTGGAGTTGTCCTGGAGAGGTTTAAGTGTCTTGCGAGAAACATAACCGTTGGGTACGGTAAATTCACTGTATCACAACATATTTTCAAAAGAAGAGTGAGCCAATATTTTCAAAAGAAGCGAGTAACTACATCAGCTGTTCTTGGATAGATTCAGTTTAATTTAGCAACGAGTACAGCCTTGTTAGTTCATCCCCTGAGGCAGTATAAAGTTAAGATGAAAGTGTTACTGTTTGGTTTCTCTTACGTATACGTGATCTGTCTCGGTCTGGGAGTTGGGATCGCGAATTGGTTCTAGCAAACGGGTTCAAGATCGGGTGATATGAGTAGCTTAATGGTACTTCGACCCTTCCTCCTCGACCACCCTCAATATCTCGGGGGTGTGGTTCACTTGCGAGGAACAGGTTTGGTGAGGTACGTACTACGTGCAGGGATGCAATCTTGGGTGGTCTGACATATGCCCTTGAACACCGGCAGTAAGTAGTTGACCCCCGGATGCCCGAAGCATTGTTCAGTTGAATAGCTAGTGGCAATTGAGGGCCAACTAGCCGGTCCGGGATTGCCTCCTTGTACAGCTAGGGGTCTCTTTTTTTATAATTGCCCTTTTAATTGAAACCACCCGTATTAATCACACCCTTTCAGATTGTTTATTTCAATATTGAGCTGGCTTCTATATTTGCCACAATTGATTCAAAACTAAACCCTGAGGAAGCAGCCACCCAAGGAGTAATTAAAGACTCTGTTCCCCAAGAGATAATTAAGACCCTGATAAGGAGCGGGGGAATCTTTAAAAGAAAAATAACACTCCTTCTTAAGCAATTGAAAGAATTAACTCAAACAGATTCCTTGACACCCTCCCTAACTAAGAGCTTGACCAATATAATAGAATTAGAAATGGTACAAGTGAGACACTATGATGACAGAATATATAAAGTAATGGATCAAACAGACCTTGAAAGTAAGGATGAAACTTACTATGCCTCAGAGTTGGGAGATGAAATGAATTTCTCACTACAGATTGAAATAGAATTAGATCAGTAAGTTGAGCTAAATAAGGATCAGATTCAAGAGGTGCTCAAAGTGATATTACTTCACAGAATCTTATGCAGTTTATGTCACAGATGAATTTTAGTGAAGGTAAGCTTCCTACATTGAATTGTGGAACATTTTCGGGAAAGGAGAAGGACAAGTTTGCTTTTAATACCTTTTTAAACCAATTTAATAATGTGATTGGGACGAGAAAGCATCTGACTGATGTTACCAAACTAGCCTATTTAATTGGCTATTTGAGAGATTAGGCTCTCTCAGTAGTGAAACATTTAACCATTACGGATGCTAATTACAAAACAGCCATCCAAATGGTGGAGAAAGAATTTTTAGACAAAGAATTCATTACTGATGAAACTTACACGAATATAATGAAATCTTATCCTAGCCCTTCGTTTGACCCTGAATATACTTCCACCAAGATTTTCATAAATGAGATAAGGGCCTATTTAGCCGAGTTAAAGGCATATGGCTTTAACTTTCTGGATTCAGACTCAGCTGGTCATTCCCTTATTAGCCATATCATCTTTGACAAACTGCCGGCAACAGTAAAAAGGGAATTCATTCATCTTCTATCCAAGAATTACCCCACCATAACAGAAATCATTGAAAATTATCACAGAATTCTCACCACTCTGAGTAAAACTTTTTCTGTAAAGCCTAATAATTTTAATAAAGCAACAATAAGCCTTCCACAGTTGAAAACAAACCGCTAATGAAGGCCAGAGACAACCAAGAACCAAAAGGTACACTCCAGAATTACAAATCCTTCTTCACAGAATTAACTTGTAAGTTATGTGGGGCTGGTGGGCATTCTTTGGGCCAATGCTCGAACTTTACCAACTTGGAAGCAAAAATTGCCCGACTAAAAGAATTATCTATGTGTACCAGGTGTGCTGGTTCAGGGCCGGATGAGAACAACTGTTATGGAAAACAGGGTAAACTTAGATACCAATGCAGAGTCTGTCGGTCCAAAGAACATATTACACCCTTGTGTCCCTCGGCTGACAAGAAAGATAAGGCTAAACCTCAAATTAAGACAAATATAAGCTTGTGCCTGGCTCAAAGTTTCGACTCTTGCCAATTGCTGCCAACGATGACTTTAACTTTAAAGAATGGCAGAAAGAGTAGAAAGGTTAGGTGCCTTGTTGATACCGGAAGCCAAAGATCATATATTTCGGAAACCGCTGCCAAAGACCTTTGCCCAGATGTGAATAAATTGTTTTCCTTAGATTGTGATGTTGGAACCTACATTGGTGCAGAAACAAAAAGCTTCAAACAAATGGCTGCAGGGATTAAATTAGAAGATCGATTCACTTTTGTTCCCTTATCGGTGGACAAGACCTTGGATATTAATTTTTACGTTCCAGGGATGAACGCAGTCATTTGCAAATTCAAGGAAAATAACATAAAATTGTTGGATGAACACTTCTATGAGGCCAAGAACCATGAAACTATCCAAGTTGATATGTTGCTAAGCATTGACATTCTACAGTCTGTCATCAGTGTCCTGGCAAGAGAAATTAGAAGGCAAATGTTTAGTTATGCACAACAAAGTAGCTCCCATTGGAAATGTATTTAACTTTTTAAGTCCAGCAGAACATCAATTTGTTATGCGTCTCCTAACAAAAAAGAATGAAAAAAAACTATGCAACAAAACTAAAACAATGGTTAATGCTGTTTTGGACCCTATAAAATCATATTTCAACCCACTTGAACACCTTCTAGAGGACACAGAAGTGGACAGTGGACTGGAACATCTTTTTGGTCTCGAGTCCTTAGGAATTAAAACCACTGATCAAGACCTAGTGTCCCTAGAAAGCGAACAAATAAAGCAGTTTGAAGATGGTATTACTTTCAAAGAGGGTCATTATAATGTTGAGTTGCCATGGTATTCAGACAAAATATATTCTGTTCCTTTAAATCATTCTGTTGCACTTAACGTGTTGGACCGAACTCTGGACCACTTAAAAAGAAAGGGGTTACTTGAAAAGTATCAAGCTGTATTTGACCAGCAGCTGGCTGACGGCATAATAGAAGAAATTGAAGTAAACCCTTCTCAGTACCATCAAAAGATTTTGATACCTCATAGACCTGTCATCAAAATGGAAGAACAAGTAACAACTAAAATAAGACCTGTGTTCAATTGTTCCTTAAAAACCAAGAAGGAATTACCTTCTCTTAATGAGGCTGCCTACCCAGGTGTAGATTTAATGAATAACATTCTTCAATTACTTTTCTGTTTTCGCACCAATAAATCAGTCATGCTCAGTGATGTAAAACAAGCCTTTTTGATGATTAAATCAAAAAATGGAGTAGACCAAAATAGGTTTTGCTTCTTTTGGAAAAGAGGCAACGAATTGGTCACCTACAGGTTCAAGACCATAGTGTTTGGGTTCACTTCTTCCCCATTCATCTTGCACTATGTGATGAAACATCATGCAAGTTCATTTCCTGATGACAAATTAAGCAAAATATTGGCAAATAATTTTTATGTAGATAATCTATTGGTAACAGGAAATTAAATTAAAGAAATGAAGGAATTATATAATCTGGCATATGAGAGAATGAAGGCAGGCGGATTTACCTTAAGATCTTGGAATTCCAATTCAATTGAATTGAGAGAACAGATGGAAAGTGATGGAAGATTAGTAGAACACTCCAGCGAAGAAGAAAAGGTGCTAGGGTACAGATATATGTTCAGCAGGATTCCTTGAGCATAGCTCCATACAAAATAAATCCAGAAGCAAACACAAAAAGACAAGTCCTTTCTCAAACGTCCAAACTATTTGATCCTTTGAATTTGGCTCTACCTGTAACCATAAGAAGAAAATTACTAATGAGAAAAATATGGAAACTAGAAGGAGGCTGGGACGAACCCCTTCCTGAAGAGATCTGTACTGAGATGAAAAAATTAAGTAGAGACTTGGAGATGCTGTCAGAAGTGTCATTTCCTAGACAAGCTCTAAACGAGCTAAATAAATATGGGTTACATATTTTTTTGTGACAGTTCCGCTGAAGCGTATAGCTTTGTTGCCGACGCTCTAGATGGAGAGGATAGAAGTACATACCTAAACTCTAAGTCTAAGGTAGCTCCATCAAATAAGAGAAATGAACACAGCATCCCACCCTAGAGCTCATGGGTGTGATATTAGCTTTCAAATGCTTACCTACAATTTTAGAGGTTTATCAACACATCCAAATTCAATTTATAAATATGCTCAGGTGGTGCTAAATTGGCTTCTAACTAAGGATACTAAAGTAAAATCCAAATTCTTGAAAAATAGAGTGTTAGAAACTGATGGCCTGAAGACTGAAATAAGTAAGAAATTCAAGTTACCTGTAGCATACCACTATGTACACACTGAAGAGAACCCAGCAGCTATGCTAACCAAAGGGTTATCTTATAGCAAATATTTAGATAAAATGAAGTTCTGGCTGGAAGGACCACAGTGGCTTACTAATGATTACCAACTGTGGCCTCAATACCCTTTGTTGAGCATAGCGCCTTCTCAAAAAGGCAAAATATGCACTGCTGGTTCCTCTCAACCGCCTAAAGTAAATACAGGAGTAATAAATAAATACTCTTCCTTTGAGGGCTTGTTGAGGTGCACAGCTTACCTATATAAATTTCTAAATGAAATAAAGGATTGTGATCCTAAAAAGAAAGCCTTAGAGTATTGGGTAAAGGTGGCTCAAACTGAGTGTTTCCAGAATGAGCTGAATTTCTTGAACTATCCAAGTAATGCAAATGAAAAAAAAATTCCTCCTCTGGTATCTAACCTCAACTTATTTATAGATGAAAGAGGCATTTTAAGGTCCAAAGGCAGGATAAGAAAGTGTGAATACTTCAAGTATGACATACATCACCCTGTGTTACTCCCTAAGGAGCACAGGTTAACTACATTGATAATAAATGACTCATAATAAAATGCAGCATTTAGGCATTGGAACTACCTTGAATTATTTAAGGGAATAAGGGTACTGGATCCCAAAGGGTAGGATGGCAGTCAAGAGCACACTAAGCTCTTGTAATGTATGTAAAAAACATAATGCCTTGGCATTTAAGTACCCAAAATTCACAGATATACCTAAGCATCACATGAACCTAATAAAACCTTTTCAACATGTCGAGGTAGATTATACTGGCCATTTCTGGGTCAAAGATGAACTTAGTGATCAGTCAGTCAAGGTTTATGTTTTGGTATTCACTTGTCTTAAAATTAGAGCTGTTCACTTCGAATTATTACCTGACATGTCCGTGTAACGGTCCGAATGTGAGTGAACGAGAGAATGTGAGTAAGTTAGTGAGTAACAGTGAGTAAGTGTAAGCGAGTGCATGAATGAACGAGAGAATGTGAGTAAGTCGGTGAGTGACAGTGAGTAAGTGTGAGCGAGTGGGAGAGTGAATGAGTGAATGAGTGAAAGAGCGAATGAGCGAATATATGAACGAGAGTTACTGAAATCCCTCATCTCGAAGCCTCGAACCCCTCTAAGAAACCAATAACTAGTTAGGTAGGGTTTGATTGTAATGCCGAGAGGGAGTCAGGTGAAGAAGGGGGAGTAGCTTAGCGAGGAGCAGAGGCGAGAAGGCGAGGGCAAGGAGACCCACGAGTCAGTGAGGAGGAAGCGACCAGAAGCGGGAGAGAGGTGACCGGAGACGAGCACCACGGCAGCAAGCCAGAAGCTTGGAGAACGTACACACCACCCACGGCCTACTGTGTGAGGCGGGCTAGCAGGAGACGAGCAGCAGCCCTAGCAAGGAACGGCAGCGAGTTGGAGTTGGAGTTGAGAGCGGTGTCCACCTCTCCACTCAGCCCCCCCCGAAAAACCACCCACGGCCTGCGGGGTGAGACGGACTACAGGATGGGAACTTGTATGGCGGGGTAACCTGCCCCTCGACTGTCCTGGGGGCTCCAATACCACTGCCCCAAGCTGCTCCCTACATCAAAGGGCGCCCGCCTCTCCACACCACCCGAGCCGCTCCATCTCTACATCAAGCGGCGCCCGTCTGTCCATCACCAGGACCGCCCATTCCCATCGTGGACGTCCTCTGCCGAGCCCGACACTCACGCCAGCTCCTCCTCCTCCGCATCCAGCAACTACAGAGCTAAGCATTCTGTGTATTCCCCAAATCTCCCTTGTGCCGGTAGTTAGTTAGTTTAGAGGCCTACAGCCTGTCGGTCATTCATTTTTTTTTTTTCATATTTTTATTAGCACTCCGCTAACCTTTAAAGTAAACCAAATACATATTTATATATAACCTTACTGAGTGTTATCATTTGGAGCCTGTTTTGCTGCTCATTGGAAATTACTGAACCATACACACATCCCCTCCATAGTACATTATCACCATCCAGTTTCTTAATGCTGTCTCAAAAAGTGGTTCCCACGGAAATCCTCCCACCCTCCATAATTAACCACACAAGTAACGCCCTTCTGGTCACAAACTTCGGAACGAGTGTTCACTTGTCCTGAGGCCTTAACATCCGGGACCAGCGCTCGACAACTACCACGCTACCACATACCATTCACTACCCTAGTGGTTGTCATAAAAAGGGATGTAGCTTTCATTTATTTATTTAATTTCAATTTAATTTTCTCTCATTTTTCCACGCTACATCCACAAAGAATTTTCTGTTAGCCTTTCATAGATTTTGTAACCTATATTCTATTCCCCATTACCTGTACAGTGATAATGCCAAAGCCTTCTTAAAAGGTGGCAACATTTTAGAAAACTCCCTACAATCCAAAGAAGTTCAAGAAGAGCTGGAGAGAATTAACATCAAGCATGTGAGAATTCCCTTATATTCAGCATGGGTAGGCTCTGCTTGGGAAAGGTTAATAAGGATGCTCAATAATTGTTTGTATAAAGTAGTCGGAAGAGCCAAGTTGACATACTTTGAGATGTTAACATCCTTGTCAAGCATTCAGTTGGCCATAAATTCTAGACCTTTGACCTACCGATCCAGTTCAGAAATCTTGAAGTTTATAACACCTAACTCCTTCTTGAAACTTCATGGGAACCCATCTCTCGTATTGAGGGGGGATGAGGAAGTGTGGGTCGATGACCAGAGCCAGCCCTCTTTAGAAAAGACTCTTGAAGTGCAAGAAGAAGTATTAGAAAGCTTTAAAAAGTTGTGGTATGAGAGTTATCTACTCAGCTTAAGAGAACATAGCAGAAACCTATATCAGTCAACTTGGGAAAACAAAATTAAAATAGGAGATATCGTTCTGATTAAAGCTTTAAATAAACCCAGACCCTTCTGGTTAATGGGCACTGTCTTGCAAATTATTAAGGGATTGGACAATAAAGTAAGAACAGTCAAGGTCAAACAAGGTAATGGGGCTGTAGAATTTCATTCTATATGTAACCTTTATCCGCTGGAGCTCACTGTAATTCATCCGGGTATAGATTTGGTATATGACAAGGGGGCCTCCCACAATAATGCCGACCCCACCCAGAGTGGCGGTGATCGTGTCGGGGCGCCTCGGCCCAAAAGGAAGGCTACAGAGCGGTTCAACAAAATGCTTAGGGATAATTTAGATAACTTGTAAATATCTTGGTTGTTTCAGTACTTCACCTACTAAGGCTGAAGACTTTAGAATTAATTTTGGGTAGTAGTTAGAATTATCAGGGTAAAACATGCTACACCTTCCCAGGTGAGGATTGATTAAAAAATATGCTACACCTTCGCAGGTGAGGATTGATTAAAAAATATGCTACACCTTCCCAGGTGAGGATTGATTTAAAAATATTCTACACCTTCATACAAGGTGAGGAAAGGGTAAGGGCAAGTCTATTTGGATGAGATGTGCAAAGATCTCAACCCCCTTTAGTTGCATTTCACTCTCTCTCTTACTAAGATTAGTCGCCATTTCTTTTCTTTAAATAAATAAATAAATGAATAAATAATTACTCTAGACGGTTAATTGCGATTTGGGGAATCGCAATCTCCTCTGGGGAATGTGTTAGGAATTAAGTCAGTTAACCAGGGGATTAGACAAATTAACTATTTCCCTTATGGAACTAGTCTCGGGCCAAGAGTTCAAGCCAACTAAGAGTATCGTCTGAGCTCAAATAAGCCTTGGATGGTACTTACATACTTCGCTCATTGGCTCCCAGACCGAGACAGTATCAACGTATTCACTGCCTGCAGACTAAACACACTTACCATGAAAGACATAACAATACTTCAGTGTTTCTTTTCTTGAAATAATAAATAATTGCCCTTGCGGAATTATTAAAGAGCAAGGATAATTTAACCGATCGAAAGCCACGCCATCTGGCGAGGGAAATTCAAAATACCCCTTCAGACCCACGTGGTTGGCTTTCGGCCCACTCCATCAACAGCTCTCAAGCAATCAACACCTCAGAGCTTTCGCCTCACATTAACTCGCGGCAGTGCTGATTTATACTTAGTCTCGAGGACAACAGGACTCCTCTAGGACGTACTTCAAGAGACCACTTCTTTTGAAACCCTTCGAAAGATAAGTGCCTCCTACAGTGATTACAAATAGGTATTACTATCAGGCCTGTTAGGATTATCGTTGTAACGCTGGGAGGTGCTTGCAGGGCAAAGCCCGGCACCCCTGCTGTATTAGTGGTAAGTGGTTTGTGTGTCTTTTTGTGGAGTTGTCCTGGAGAGATTTAAGTGTCTTGCGAGAAACATAACCGTTGGGTACGGTAAATTCACTGTATCACAACAAGAAGTCTCGAGAAGAATTAGAAAAAAAGCAAGGTTTTGACGTTTGCTATATATGAAAGAGATTTTGGTAAGTCGAATAATAGATTTGGCACAATTCCGGGCGGAAATGTAAAGATCATGGTTAGCGGGAGTTCGAAGGCTCTGGTACCTTTTGTGAGCTGCCTCTATCTTAGACAGCGCGAGAACAAGTGTGGTTAATCCAAGGCTTTTTAGCATGAGGAGTAGAGAAAGTACGGGAAATGTATGACTCCATTCCAAAGACAATCACCTCTGTAATGCGCTGGGCACACACAGAGGGGTCACCCTCCTGGAAGCAGTAATTATTTCACGGGAAATTGGAAAAGTACATCCTCAGGTCGTTCCTCCGAGCTGAAACAAAATGCCAGAAGCATCGCCGCCTCAGTGGTTCCAGAGGATGTACAGGAGCCATAGGACAAGATACAGAAATAAGTTTGTGATCGGAGGAGCCCAACGGAGATAACAGTTTTGACAGAGTAAGCAGAAAAGTTGGATTTACTGCCAGTGAGGCTAACCCTTCTGCTTATGTATTATATTACTATTTGGGGGTAATATACACATTTTTCGGGGGTAACGGAGGGGCGACAGAAAAAAAGTGAAGAATTCGGGAAATCAAGCAATTCAGGCATACAGCACATATATTGTTGTTGACCTCATTGTCAATAGTAATTAGTTATGTAGAATGATCCAAGACATTACATAAAATAATATATCTTTAGTGTTTTAATTTAGCCATATATATTAATATTGACAAGTTTTTTTGTGAAAGGGGTAAAACGCTTAATGTACATAGCATGTTAAATTGGGTAACAAGCTGAAAAAAGTTTGGGAACCACAGGGTTAGAGGTTTACTATGTTGGGCCTGTCTCCAAAACGGTCGGGAATACGTGTAGGGTGCTGAACCAACTGCTCTAGATCGTTGAGGCGAGCAAAGTTGTTGGCTTGTTCACCAGGCTGGTCAGTGAAAGAGGATGAAAGCCAAAGCTGGTGGTGAACATTGAATGTGCTCCACTTTAGAGTTCAATTAGTCAAAGAAATTTACATAGTTAGTGGAGTTAAGTGAGAGATAAACAGCACAGATGTATTTAGTAATAGAATGACAATGAAGTCTTAGCCAGATGGTGGAAACTTTTGAAGAGTCAAGGGCTAAGACTTCATTGGCATGAGAGCAGATGTCGTTGCGCACGTAGGCGCAACATCCAGCTTTGTATTGAAATTTAGGATAGAGATAGTTGGAGGGAACAGAGTAGAAATTGCTGTCAGTAGTCTCAGAAACCTGTGTTTCGGTGAGGAAGAGAAGGTGAGGTTTAGAGGAAGAGAGATGGTGTTCCACAGAATGAAAATTAGAACGAAGACCGCGAATATTGCAGAAATTGATAATAAAGAGGTTCGAGGAGTTATCAAGACACCTCTCAAGTCGGCAGCCAGAAGGGGAGTCATCCCTGGTGGAATTTGTGGTCCCACCCAGGCGGGGTCTCCGAGGAACAAGTATTATACACCATTTTGAGCTTTTAATTTTGCGAAAAGGTGTGTGTGGGGTTCTTGAAAGGTCTGGACTTCTGAAGATCTCGAAAAATTCTCAGCAATAAAAAATATAAGATAAAGTATCTGAAAATTGAGTTCTCAGACTCACAGCCCCTTCTCGTCTCTTAATTATGACCAGTCACACTTCTCATAGGATAAGCAAAGGCCAGATGAACCTGCTCTTAAGTTTATTTAAAGCAACAAAGAAAACTCGCTGGAAAATAAGGAATAATTAATTAATTCCAGGCACATAGCATCCTAGCTAACTATCTTAAAACATCCTATACAATAAGTGTACTTAACTGTAGGTGCGCGAAGCAGAAGCCACACCTGATCTACCACGTGGTCCTCGCCCACGTTGGTCCTCCTTCAATCCTCTTCTCGTAACCGTCCAGCAGCACGCCGCCTTCTCCTTACCTCCCAAGAGCTTCCCTCGCCTGCAGTACACAGCACCTAGCTTGTGGATACTATCAGGGCAGGAAAATCACCACGATGGACACGTGGCGCGGGAGAGGAGAAGAGGAAGCACCTCCGGTCGCTGGCTGGTCTCTCGGAGAAGTGGCTGGGTACGGCCCGCCGACCCACAATCCTCAGCTAGCCCCGACTGCGGTCAAGATGCCAGCATTCGCCACAACTGACATCTCTCTTTCTGTGTAACACTTACACTAAATGCCCTAACGGCTATGAATTATTATTTATTGATGACCTAACACCATGCACTAGGTAATAGTGGGTCATGCATCCGACACATAGTTCAGCTTTGGCAGCAACAAGGAATATGATTTGAAATAGCTTATGTTCCCGCCTTCTAGTTTTCCCGCCTGTCCTGGGACTTATTTCCCGCTCTCTAAATCAAAATGGCGGGGCCTCCCGCGGTATTTTCCACGGGCTATTCCTTTAATAATGAAATCATGACATTTCGCCCCCCCTTTAAGAAAACTTTTGTCTTTAGAGAAAAGTTTTTTGACTGTGATACGCTGCCAACACTGGTAACATGTCCTACACCTGCACCTACAATTTAGCCTGTTCCTGACAGTACGTTCTCACACTTTTCACACACCCTCTCATACTGTGGTGTATGTCAGTTAACCTCTGCTCAGGTAATTGACGGTTCGCCTGTGAGTGAAATACCTTAACATTTCCGTTAATACTCAAACTAGAGGGAAAACTCCCTAGCGAGGCGCCATTCCTGTTAGAGCGGGCTTGGCGAACTTCGCCACAATTATTCACAATATGTAAGTGGTGTTATGTATATATACACAGTGTAGGTGGGACAGATGTGGAGTAGATGTATGTAGGTGTAAAATGGTGTAACTTATCATATAAATTCCTGGTTATCTGCATAATTTTTCCTACATTATCACACCGTGCACCATACCATGCAACTTAAATTTTAAGCATGCCGCAAAACTCTCGGACAAACCAGCTTTTTCAGGGTTACATTTACGACTCCACCAGCTACAGAATTAACAGCTCCTATCTGCTCGAAAACACATGGCCGGATGGCGGGGTGCTCCGTCAGCCATCCTCGAAAGCCACCTAATCTGCACACTTTCGTCACTTGGTTCCTCGATTCAGCTGAATCTGAGGCCCCAAGATCCGAACATAAAGTCTCCGAGCCACCTAACCACCTAACCTGTCCACATCAGTCATTTAGTTATAACATAATACATAAGAACACGGGCAGCTCCAGAATTCCCGCACTACTCACAATCATATTACTCTGCTACCCGAGCAATCTTAGGTTTGTCAGAAAAAAACTCTGCATAACCCTCTAGCAACGATGCTAATTGTTCCCTCTCCTCTGGGGCTAACTTGTCTCCCAACGTCACGTCATGCACTGACTCTGTCTGTCTAGAAGAGACAGTGAGAGGAGCCTCGCCGTCCTCATCACCCTGTATTACTACTGCCGCTCCTACATCTACGATCTGAGGTTGAGAATACTGAGCTTAACTAACTCTAGACACCTCACCTTCTCATCATCATATTCACTTTCTCGCAAACAACCTGCGGCTGCATCTGGCCGGTAGTACTGTTTCAACATGTTGATGTGGAACCGTTTTGGGTGTCCGCCAACCAGGAGAATATAATTAAGGTCATTAACCTTCTCCTGAACCTCGTAAGGACCCTTCCACTGAGCTAACAGCTTGTTGCTCGCTGTGGGAAGCAAAACTAGACACTGTTCTCCTACACTGAGCTTACGCAACTTTGCCCTTCCTGTCGTAGTAACTTTTCTGTACTTGTTTTGGTTTGAGTAACTCCTCCTTAGCAATGTTACAGGTCACTCTCAGCCTGTCATCTAGATCTAACACGTACTGGTATGTGGTCTTGACGTCCGGGTCCGGAACATTGTCATCCCACAGCTCTCTCAGTAACTGAAGCGGACCCCTAACAGACCTACCATACAGTAACTCAAACGGGGAGAACCTGGTGGAGCTCTGTGGCGCTTCTCTGTACGCGAACAACAAAGGAGCCAGGTACCTAGGCCATTCCTTGGGTTGTTCGGCAGCCATGCGTTTAAGCATTTTCTTAAGTGTGCCGTTAAAACGTTCACACAGTCCATTCCCCATGGGATGGTAGGGCGTGGTACGTAACCCTTTGCACGCTAGCAGACGGAGTATTTCCTCCGTCATCCCTGAGGTGAACTGAGTACCCCGATCACTCAGTATTTGTCTGGGTATACCTACTCGGCAAAATATAGTCATGAGAGCTTCAGCCACAGTTTGCGTTTCAATATTCTTCAGCGGCACTGCTTCTGCCCAACGCGTGGCAAAATCTACAAGCGTAAGAATATACCGGGAGCCATCGCTGGCTCGGGGCTCTATTGGCCCCACCAAATCTACCGCTACTCTCTCAAAAGGCGAGTCAGTAATGGGCAGTGGCTGTAAGGGAGCAGGCTTTAGCCTACCCCTATCTATAGTCTTTTGACACACATCGCACGACCTCACGAATCTAGCTACCTCCTGGCCTATCCCTTGCCAATAAAAATGTGCTTGTACGCGAGCGAGTGTCTTGGTTCTTCCCATTTGACCGCCTAGAGTAGTACTGTGACCTAACTTGGGAGCAGCCCCTCTGAATCTCGCATGCACAACTAACTGCAATTTCTTTTTACCCGAGGGAGAGATAATCTGCCTATAAATCAAGCCACGCTGCTTGATAAAACTGACGCGGTTGTCGTTTAGCTGAATGACACTGTTTTCCTGCAAACGTTTGCGTACGCCGTGCAGGGTGTCGTCTCTCTCCACCTCCTTCCTTACGTCCTCGCTGTTAGTTAGATCTCCAAGAGATGTAACCTGAGAGGCCTAACAGTACTCTTACGCTTAGCAGCTGCTCGGGTCATTACTGCTGCGCCAATCTGAGGCTCACCTTCTCCTTGTACCCTTTCACTAACTCCAAAATCCTCTGGTTCCAACACCGCGTTAGGTGTTTGAGTGACGGCATTTTTACTCACCCCGTTAGTAGCTCCGGGAATGTTGCCAATCACTAAATCATAGAGCGGTGTTTCGAGTGTCACCGCCATGGTCCAGCCTGTGTAATAGGGTGACTTGACTTTTATCTTGACTTCAGGAGCTATCACTGGCGAGCGATTCAACAGCCATATTTTTCTACGTTTGCCTGTGAATTCATGAATCCTAGCTAAGCTGTGCCTCAGTGTACAAATGGTAGAACCACTATCCCTCATCACCGTAGCCTCTCCTTCTCCTACCCAACCTTTACTCAAATTCAACCGATCATCGTACTGATTAGTGGCTGCGCCTGCCACTAGTCATGGATTCTGCGCCGCATCGCGAGACTGGCCGTTCACGGAAGGCACAGGTGGTGTCGAACCCTGATTTCTACCATAATAACCATGCTGCGGGGCAGTTTCTTGTCTTACTGCAGCATTTTTGTTCCACTTATTACCCTGATACGGTCGCGACCCATATTTTCCAGTCTTCGGGCGCGGTGCATAATGTTGGTTACTTTTGGCTGAAGGCCAAGCTGGGCTAATCGCACCAGGGGTGGTGGCGACACCTGAACCAATCTTTCTACGGACTTCACTCGGCATGTTATTGCTTTTATCTACAGGCTTTTTCGTCCTACCGCAGGCCTCAAAATAGGAATTAGCCATCTCCTTCATAACTTCTAATTTCCTCACCTTGTCTATTTTGAGCCTCGTGACTAATTCATCTGGGCAGGATTTTACGTACTGCGCACGCAAGATTAGGTCCTTTACACCTTCAACTGTCTCCTCGGCACCGTCTTTCTTGAGCCATTGATCTAAGTACCCCTTGAGGCGAGCAGCAAATTGAATTGTTGTCTCATCGTCATTTATGGAGGCAGAGGAGAACTGATACTTTAAATCATCAACAGACATTCCATAAGCTGCCAATAACGCCTCTTTCATATCTTTATACTCACGAGAGTTATCATCCAATCTATGAATTACCTCCAAAGCTTTACCTTCAAAAAGACTCATGAATTGCACACGCATGGTGACCTCGTCATATTGCATTAAGTTAGCGGCTTCCTCAAATCGCGCTATGGATATTATTATCTTGTCCCCCTTCTTTGAAATGATTAAGCTTTATCTTTGGAGAAACTACTTTATTATTCTGAGAGTTATTACCATTCCCATTATTCGCCGCTAGCTCGGCCATTTTTATTTCATGGGCCTCCTTTTCTCGTTCTCTCTCAGCTTCTAGTTTCCGTAATTCTAGCTGTTGCTCTCGTTCTCGCTCTCTCGCTTTCTCTTGCTCTTGCTGCAAGGAATCATTTACCTTCCCTGCCAGATATCACATGTAATGCACCATTGTTGGTTTTGCCTGTTATACGTAAATCAGATCTTGTTCAGTTAACAAGCTTTAAGTGTCTGCCACTTTCCAATTGTAATGCAAGGAATCCCCTGCCAGATATCGCATGTAATGCACCATTGTTGGTTTTGCCTATTACAAATCAGATCTTGTTCAGCTCACAAGCTTTGAATATCTGCCATTGTTTATTTCAGGTGTAATGCTTGGAAGCATTTGTTCTCTTTCCTACCCAACAGTATGCAATGCTTTATTGTGAATTTTGCCTGTTATATTTAATCTTGTTCAGGTAGCAAGCTTTTGGTGTCTGCCTTACCTAATATGTGCTGCAGTGACACTTGTCTTGGTTTCATAATGTGAAATTCAGGATGTAATTTCATCACACTAAGTGTCTATCATCACGTGTCTGGCATCATTAATGTGGCTTCCAGGAGTAATCTTGTTTGTATTACAGCATGCAATTTTTTTATGCTTTATATGATATACATAATCACATAGGTATGATATTTTTTGACAAAATGTAATGGCAGTTAATATTCTTGACTAATGCCTCATAAACCTCGTGAAAAATAATGCTTTTTTGAAAGGGGGGGGGGGGGGAGTGGACAGAGAGTGTTTTGTTTGGTTGGCCAGTTCAAGGAGTTTCATATCAAATGATTTTATTACATCCAACTTTAATGTGTGCTAAAAAAAAGAAAAAGAAAAAAAAAGAAAAAAAAGGCCCGCTACTCACTGCTCCCGGACAGAGGTTAAAGGAGTGTCCAAAATCAGAGGTTAATTTCGGGAGGAGAGGTGTCCTGATACCCTCCTCTTGAAAGAGTTCAAGTCGTAGGCAGGAGGAAATACAGATGAAGGAAGATTGTTCCAGAGTTTACCAGCGTGAGGGATGAAAGAGTGAAGATGCTGGTTAACTCTTGCATAAGGGGTTTGGACAGTATAGGGATGAGCATGAGTAGAAAGTCGAGTGCAGCGGGGCCGCGGGAGGGGGGGAGGCATGCAGTTAGCAAGTTCAGAAGAGCAGTCAGCGTGGAAATATCGATAGAAGATAGAAAGAGAGGCAACATTGCGGCGGAATTTAAGAGGTAGAAGACTATCAGTATGAGGAGGAGAGCTGATGAGACGAAGAGCCTTAGCCTCCACTCTGTCCAGAAGAGCTGTGTGAGTGGAGCCCCCCCACACATGAGATGCATACTCCATACGAGGGCGGACAAGGCCCCTGTATATGGACAGCAACTGTGCGGGGGAGAAGAACTGGCGGAGACGATACAGAACGCCCAGCCTCGAGGAAGCTGATTTAGTAAGAGATGAGATATGAAGAGATGAGATATGAATTTATATTTTATTACATCCAACTTTAATGTGTGGTTCCTGCAATAAATACTACATGTTTACTGATGTAGCCTATGAAATACATATCACTCTCTGCCCTGTAATTTAATTGGTGTGTCTCATACTGCAGCATAACTTTCCTGCTATTTTCTTACACTATGAGTTGCCTTATTTTGTCTCATTTGCTTTTATCATATGTGCCTCCGCTGCATAGTTGTGCCTACTGAGCTTAATGTCTTCATGGCCCTGACACCAAGGTCAGAGCTTGTGAGATCATGCTGTGTCCTACATTCCATTTTCACCTTCGGGCTTGGCTGTCTCCCAGGACCACCAAGTTATTGCATTCCATTTAAGACAACTCATGTGTTACCTTCTTAATGTCCTCCATCATGTATTTCAGCATGTTTTATGATGCTTTGCTCTTATATTGATGTGCCTTGCAACATTTTTCATTGTATATAACGCACCATTGTTGATTTTGCCGGTTATAAATCGGGTCATGTTCAGTTAACAAGCTTTGAGTGTCTGCCATTGTTTATTTCTGTTGTAATGCTTAGAAGCTTTTGTTCTCTGCCCTGCCAAGCGGTATGCAATGCTTGCCATTATCTGGCACTTGTACAGTTAGTATGATATTTTTACTCAGCTAAGAGCATTTTGCAAAAGGTAAAGGTAAGGCTGGGGGCATACGCTGTAGCAGCGCATGGCCTCGGTGCTCATCTCTGTAACACTGGCCCTTGAGCCTGTGGTGTTAGGGAACCCATTACCCTGGGACACAGGACCAGTGTGACATCCGGGTTACCACAGTTGCAAAGGCATTATAGTAATCTAGCATGCATAGAATGTTGTATGCTTTGCTTGTATTTAAAGCACTGGATATGTTTGCTACACACACACACACACACACACACACATATATATATATATATATATATATATATATATATATATATATATATATATATATATATATATATATATATATATATATATATATATATATATATATATATATATATATATATATATATATATATATATATATATATATATATATAATTAGCAAATGCTTTCAACATCATATTTTTCCTAAAAAAAACAAATTGATATAGTGTAGATAATACCTAATAAAACATAAGAACAAATATATTTTTCTTTACCCCATTAGTAAATCATTTTACAATGAAAAAAAATAAGTGAAGGCTGGATAGGGTGCTGTGGCAGGTACTTCAAAAATAGTAAAGCTACCCCTGAAAAGTGGCGTTTTTGGTGGGCTGCAATAGATGGCGCTACTTCCGCACGCCCGAGGAACTACTACATACCACTATCTCTTCGTATATAGTCTCTATGGTTCAGACCCTTGCGGTATGGGTTGATGGGTGTCTCCCATTGCTTTCCTAACCTCTCCAAGTACAGCATGTCTCTTAGAACATGAATGGTAGGGACAGAACACCAAAGGCTTTAAACGTGTTGAGTCTGATGCTACTCTAAGACGGACATGTCCTGACGAATTAAGCAAATTGCCTTCACTCGTATTCTCCATTTCGTCATCTGACATTGTTTAGGAGGTATTCGAATCCCCGCCCTGGCAGTCGTGGAGCTCATCCAGCCGTTCATCCTCCCTCTCGGGGCTGGTCGATAAATGGGTACTTGGGGAAAATAAACCTCAGGATCAAAGGGCTAACGGTTCGGAGATGAGCACCGCAGCCATGCGCAGCTATAGCGTATGCACTCACCTTTACCTTACCGTCACATAACTCTTGCTGCCATGAGCCATTCACGTGTTTCAAATATAACTATCATAATCTTGGCTTACCTCAAACCTTTTACAACGTCGACATATTTTCTCACTTTACAACTCAAAAAAATTCTTATGACATTTAAATGTGCTGAAAATGGTAATTTTATAGATGACTTGCTAATAATATTCACCAGTACGATAAAGTATCAACTAATTGCCATGTAATACCTGTTTTACACCTGAAGAGGATGAGTACTTACGAATAATGAGGTTTTAATTGTGGGTTAAAACCTAATCTTTTACCAGCGCTCTTGATGCTTTGGGAGATCACACCGCGACAACCCCCTTGTGCTCGGCCTAACTTGCGGCTTTCTCCCCTTCCTTATGTCCATCTAACGGAGACAACAAAAGGTCTCTCCTTTGGGGTCCTTACTCAGGGTATAGCCTCCGTACCCACCTTCTTCCGGCCAGCCAGTGTGCAAGAAGAAATTGACGTGTCACCGCTCCAAGCCTACATACTCTCTACAGATTTATTTCCAACGCGAGAATAATTATGTACATTTCCGTTTCCCTTTCGACTGATATATTTGTGTTTATAATATTCGTGACATGAAAATTGGATTATCAAATCGACTAAAAGCCAACCTATTCATCTCTATCTATTTTTGCGTTTTTGTTCTCATTATTTTAGTTTAATATATTTTTGCATAGCATTCATACTACCATAAAACATTTGCATATATACTATTGTGATCGAATGCAAAAATATTGTGATGGAAAAGTAATGAATAACGAGACAGTAGGATACGGGGGACAGGGGAGGGAGCAGGAGAGGGGGCAGCTTGGAGACTGAGGGAGGGAGGAAAAATACAGGTGTTGAGTCTCTTACACATAGGCAGGTGTTCAGAGCCACACACACACAAACACACACGTGTGTGAGTGTGCGTGTGTGTGTGTGTGTGTGTGTGTGTGTGTTTACGTTTCCGCCTATGGCGCCGCCAGGCTTATTTGGTAGGACCTGATGATGTAATTTGAGGGGGTCTGCTGGTCGACTCCATCCCTTTATTGGTGCAGGAAGTGTTCATTGGGGCGCCATCTTGCTCGGTTCATGCTTTCCCCCGGAACTCATTTTTGGTCTAGTCTAAAGAGTTTCACTAGAGTCCAAGTTGAATGATGGTTATTAGAACAGCATGTAGGTAGTTTTAAGCCACTCGGCATTGATTAAAAATTGTCAGCTTGTGGCGATGGGCGAGACATGCATCCAGGTCTTCCGAGACCCTGCATCCTCACGCTGACCACGCAGCCACCGTCTCCCTCATAAAGCTCATGAAGCTTGTTTATAAGTAACTGGAAGAATGCAATTACAATACACTGGATTTCTTTATGATATTTATGGATTTCATTTTTGCCTCGTGAGGGGACTAGTCTAATGAGCAGCGCTGAAAAAAAACTGTTTAAGTTCCCATGGGGAGCATATCTCACAGAGAACATGACCCCATCTAAATTAGTCAAAGAAGTTAAGTATACAGCAACAACTGTTTACATAATAGTTTACAATGATATTAAATAAATAGTCTATGGTACTTGGTATAAATAGATATACAGACTATGAGTCATTTATATGATTGTATATTCTCTTACCGAAACACAGGTCTCGGAGGCTACTGACAATAATCTCTACTCTGTTCCCTCCTACTATCTCTTTCCTAACTTTCAGTACAAAGCTGGATGTTGCGTGTACGTACGCTACGACATCACTTGCACTCATGCCCAAACCGATATATATATATATATATATATATATATATATATATATATATATATATATATATATATATATATATATATATATATATATATATATATATATATTTTTTTTTATTTATTTTTTTTTTTTACGTTGCGGCCTATTGCGCCGGTAGGCTTCTTCCCGGTGGAGCCTGATGGTCGGCCCGAGTCTTCTTCGCGGTGGGGCCTGATGGTCGGCCCAGCCCGTTATGGCGCAAGCGAGTGTTTATAGTGGCGCCATCTTGTATTGGCTCATGCTGCCCCCCGGAACTCGTTCTTGATTCGCTTGGACGGCTTCCTCTAGAGTCCGGGTTGATGGTGGTCTTCAGGACAGCATGTGGGTAGTTTTAAGCCACTCGGCGGTGACTGAAAAATCCGAGGTGGTAGCGTGGGGATTCGAACCCGCGTCGTCCATCACGCGGTGAATGTGGGCCCAGCACGCTACCAGTTCGGCCACCGCCTACCCAAATATATATATATGAACAGTAGGACCCCTGTTGCCACGAACATCTTTATTTGTCAATGTTTCGACACTTTCATGAGTCATCATCAGGACTAGAAAAAGGGACCTAAAATCACGATCTAAACTAATATAAGCAATGTACCTAAAAATATGAGACACTACACATGATTAAAATTTGTATGACGAGTAAGTATTTGATTATGGGCAGGCTCTGAAAATAAAACAGCAAGTGAGAAGGAAAACTATAGAATAGTCGTAAAGCTACGCCTATTCTATACTGTTTTCCTAGATTGGAACTACAATTTTTTTTATATAATCAACTACAGACTCCCACTGTTGTTGCATCTGATCTAGTTCCCAGTGACCATAATCAGAATCTAAGAAATCAAAACCTACTAAGACTTCCACAACCTTGGTCACAAGCCACAAAGAGATATGTTACAGCATGGAATAGTTTGCCAGAAATCATACGATCTATCGAAGTGTCACATTTAAATTAAAAGTAAAGATATATATACTTAGGGGTTCGTCCACACGGTCGAACACTGTCGGGCAAACACTGTTACCATATCAAAAGGCGAAGTAGGAAGACGTCATAAGCATTGAAACGAGGCGAAGTTGATATGGCAACAAACAGTGGTATCATATGAAGTTGTATACCCCAGTTTCTACTCCGTTCACCAGGCAAAGACCGGCAGACAATGTTCGAAGCTGATGTCAGCTGGCAACTCACGGGTATCTAAGTCAGTGTTAGTATTGGCTCGGGAGACTGGTGACAGATGTACAGCTAGCCATGGTGACAGGGCAGGTGAGATATACTCAACTGACAGCCTCAGTTCATCCGGTAAACAAGTAACTTTGTTCATCCTGTGCCTGGCAATATCGTACTTCCACGCCTCTGTCCCGCCAGACAGTGTCCAAGTTCCGAAACTACGAACACGGGCGGTGTCCGTTACACCCCTTGGTGCTCGTTGCTGACGTCATCAGCGTTCCTTTCCACTTCTCATTGTTAACTGGTAACAGTGGGTGTTCGACAGACAATGTTCGACCATGTGGACGGACCTTTTTAGGGTGCGTCCACACGGTCGAACAATGTCCGTCGGACAAACACTGTTACCAGTTAACAACGGAAAGCGGAAAGGCTCGCTGATGACGTCAGCAGCGAGTACCAAGAGGTGTACCGGACACTGCCCATGTTCGTAGTATCGGAACTTCGGACATTGTCTGGTGGGAGAGAGGCTTGGAAGTATACGATACTGCCAGGCACACGATAAACAAAGTTACTTGATTACCGAATTTTCTAAGTCTGTTAGCTGATTAGTTCTCACCTGCCCTGTCAACATGGCTTGTGCACCATGGTAATGATGTACCGCACTAGACGCTGGCAACAACCACCTGTCGCCGAAGTCCACTCTAACACTGACGTAAATACCTGTGTGTTGCCAACGAACTTCAGTTTCGAACATTGTCTGCCGGTCTTTGTCTGGTGAACAGAGTAGAAACTGTGGTATACAACTTCATCTGGTACCACTGTTTGTTGCCATATCAACTTCCTTCGTTTCAACGAGTATGACGTCATCCTGCTTCGCCTTATGATATGGTAACAGTGTTTGTCCGACGGACATTGTTCGACCGTGTGGACGCACTTTTAACACGGTGACCCTTTTCTGTTGGGCACTCTAAGTTGACCCCGATCCCTTCCCTTCCTAAGGGTTGGGTCGGTAGCCTTTGCTAAGACATCGAAATGGAAATCTTGATATTTGAAGCATTTTACAGAGATTAGTGTGATTACAAATATTTTTTGGTGCATAATCACAAATAAAATGGTTGACTGAATGGCAAATATATAGGTACGATTGCGTACATAGCATGAATGCTACGGTTGGCATTCCTGGCGGTCAGGGTTTCCACACCTCCACCGCTCCACTCAGTCAGCCAGCAGGAGTCCACACGTGCCCGCCGCTACCACTCCTCTGCCCTTCGCTCCCATCCCGCTAAAAGCAAAAAGCCCTTAGAAAAGTGCTCGAGCCACATCGGTGATATAGCAAAAGACTACCTGCTTGAGATAATAAAGCAGTATCCTGGATCATTTACTAATATATTAATGAAAGAAATACAGGATTGACGCATAACATTGCGAAGAGGCTGACGAAGATGTACCTGTCCAGACCACTTGCCAGATTCTAACAATTTCGCCTTCCAACACTTTCCCTTCCCTTCCGGACAAAAATCTTAAGGTTTTATGGTAACAGAAAATGTCCGAAGAGGGTTGGGAGTCGAAGGGGTTGATTTATGGTACGGCCGTATGAGTCTCCCTGACACTAATAATTTTGACACCCTATTTAGTGATGATGACAGACAGGAAGGTAATAATGTAGATCTTGAAATTCTTAACTCTATGTATCACTCGTTAAATCATGAAGATATTTATTTGTAAATACCATGATATCACCTCATATACGTCAGCTATTCCCGTAAACAGTATAGATTAATTGAACATAATTCAAGTGAATGCTTAAAACTTAAGAAACTTGGCGGGTTTAAGAAACAAGTTTAAGAAACCTTTAAGATAAGAAACGTCGAGAATTGGACAAAATTTAAAACAAAGCTCTTAGAAATCGATTGGAATTCCTGATTAAATTACCATGATAGAAATACAGACTGCAGTCCATTTCTAGACAAAATATACAGAATATATTACCCTCGTTTTCCCAAAATATCAATAAATATCAATAAAAAGGCTACAACAAAACATGGATTACGCAAGGAATTCTTAAATTAATTAACATAACTTTGCTTTGTATAAATCATGTTATCTAGGTGTCATTAACTTTAATATCTACAAAAACTATAGAAATTACCTGAACAACCTCATCATTTTCACTAAAAGAAACAATTACCTACAAACATTTTCAGATTTTAGACTAAGTATCAAGAAGATATGGGAAACAAGAACTGAACTATCAAATTACAATACTAAAACATATGCCACAACCAGCTCACTTATTTACAACAACCAAGTTAGGGATACCCTGCAAAATATTTCTGACGCTCTTACGACTACTTGTCAAAGATCACCCCTGAACTTGCAAGCAAACTGCTCCCCACACAAATCTCCCACAACTCTTACCTCCGCGGAAACTATCCAGACACTATGGTAATGCCAAAAATAACGAACTTCGATACGGTAAAAGCAATAACATATCTTTAAAAGAAAGAGGTCAAACTGATGAGATATCACCAAATATAATGAAATAAAACAAATAAATTTTTGCAATGCCACTTAGAATCTTATTTAACCAATCAAATAGGAGAGGCACCTTTCCGACAGCTTCAAAATTGATAATTCCAATTCATACAATAGGTAGCAAAGTAGACTTGGACAACTATTTTTATTATAACAGCATTTATTTATTTTTGTTTTGAAACATTAATGAAAACACATATAATAATATCTCAAAACAAAATTAAAATCTCAAATGATAAATAATTTGGCTTTAGACCAGGTTAGAGTACCTCTGACGTAAATGATACTTATTTATCTGATCTTTATACAACACTTACATTAATCCATTATGTCCATTTTTTATGAACTTCAGAAAATATTTCAACACAGTTCAACCTAATATTATCCTGGATAAAATGTATCACTGCGGAATCCGAAGATGTATCCATGATTAGTTCAGGTCTTACTTAAGCAACAGAACACAGCTGACAGTTTTAAACAATAAATCTTCCCCAACCAAGCCAGTAAACTTAGGAGTACCGCAAGGTAGTATATTGAGTCATATACTCTTCCTTCGATATTTTAACAATATATGTAACATATCTGACTCGCTAAACACTATACTATTTGAGGACAATTCAACCTTTTACATGATTAAAGATCAGCCAACATAAATAATCAACAGAGCTAACGCTGAACTGAAAATTT
>NC_066543.1:222151-227151 GCF_024679095.1 Eriocheir sinensis
TTCCGAAAGTAATACATGATAATTTTCTTAAGCAGACAGTGACTGAGCCCACCAGAGGAAATAACATTTTAGACTTAGTCCTGACTAACAACGAAAATATGGTCAACTAGCTAGATGTTGGGGGCGAATTAGATGGCAGTGATCGCAAGGAAATTAGGTTTAAATTAGACTGGGCGGTGACCCATGAACTCAACCCTGTGTTGGTGCCTGACGTTAGAAGAGCTGATTATGAGCGGCTCAGAAGACACCTTGAGGAGGTAAATTGGGGAACCTTAGGGCTGGATAAGGGACAGATCTCAGGGCTGGAACCTGAAAGACAGGGGAACCATGTAGAAATGACCTACAATAATTTAGTTAGAGTAATTGCAGAGGGTCAGAGACAGCATATCCCTTACCAAGCACGTAGGAAGGAAAATAACGACCCCAAATGGATGACCCGCAGACTCAAGCATGAGATAGGCTTGAAGAGAGGAATTTATAGGAAAATAAAGAACGGAAAAACCCACCTCAGGGGTAGGTATGTTGAGCTAGCCAGGTCGGTGAAGAAGAACACCCGCCTAGCTAAAAGAAATTATGAGATTAGGGTAGCCAACGAGGCCAAGAACGATCCCAAGGGCTTCTTCAAATTGTACAGAACGAAAACAAGGGACAGAATTGGACCGTTTAAAGCAAACACGGGTGAGCTCGTTGAGACTGGAGAAGATATGAGTCAAATGATGAATGACTATTTCTTCTCAGTTTTCACGCAGGAAAATCTAACAACCATTCCGGAGAGAGTTCAGGTATATGAGGGCGGATAGAACGACAAGTTGAGGGATGTGATCATCACTAGTCAAGTAGTCCAGGATGAGATTAGTAGGTTGAAGAAAAACAAATCGCCGGGCCCAGACGAAGTATTCCCAAGGGTGCTGAAAGGGTGCAAGAAAGTCCTCAGTGCCCCGCTTACCGATATCTTTAAGATGTCGGTAAATTCTGGGTATGTGCCCAATTAATGGAAAGTAGCTAATTTGACGCCGATTTTCAAAAAAGGAGACAAGTCAGCCATCTCAAATCATCGCCCAATTAGCTTAACATCAGTTGTAGGAAAGATGTTGGAGTCAATTATAGCCGGGAGCATTCGGGACCATCCAGAAAAGCATAATTTAATTCATGATTTACAGCACAGATTCACAAAGGGTAGGTCTTGCCTTACTAACCTGTTGTCTTTCTACACTAAAGTAATCGAGGCGGTTGACCGAGATGAAAACTATGACATTTTGTATCTAGATTTCAGTAAAGCGTTCGACAAAGTTCCCCATCACCGGCTATTATTAAAATTACAGGCTCACGGCATAGATGGGAAAGTTTTGAACTGGATCAGGGCGTGGCTTAGTGGTAGGAAGCAGAGAGTGCAAATCAATGGTAAAAAATCTGAATGGGGCAGTGTTACGAGTGGAGTCCCACAAGGGTCGGTGCTGGGTCGTCTGCTCTTTATTATTTACATCAATGACTTTGACACAGGAATTAGTAGTGATGTCAGCAAGTTCGCAGATGATACCAAGATCGGTAGAGTAATCCAATCAGACAGGGACGCTAGCGTTCTCCAGGATGAGCTTGACAGACTACATGAGCTGTTCTTCCCCTAAACCTATTAACATTGGTGTTCAACCACTCTCTTCCTGTTATTCATCAATGATCTCTCCATAACAAACTGTCCTATCCACTCATACGCTGACGACTCCACTCTGCATTATTCAACTTCTTTCAATAGAAGATCCTCTCAACAGGAATTACATGACTCCAGACTGGTGGCTGCAGAACGCTTAACCTCAGACCTTGCTATCATTTCCGATTGGGGTAAAAGAAACCTTGTGTCCTTCAATGCCTCAAAAACCTAATTTCTTAATCTATCAACTCGACACAATCTTATAACACTCATCCCCTATTCTTCTATAACACTCAGATGTCACCTTCAACACTAAATATCCTTCGTCTATCTTTAGCTCAAAATCTCAACTGGAAACTTCACATCTCTCTCACTAAATCAGCTTCCTCGAGGTTGGGTGTTCTATATCGTCTCCGCCAGTTCTTCTCCCCCGCACAGATGCTTTTCATTTATAGAGGCCTTGTCCGCTCTCGTATGGAGTATGCATCTCATGTGTGGGGGGGCTCCACTCACTCAGCTCTCCTGGACAGAGTGTAGTCTAAGGGCTCGTTCACACTACAAGCAGAGCAGAGCAGAGCAGAGCGGTTAGTAGCGGCATTAATTTTTACATAGTTTTGAATGTACAGACGCTCAGGTGTTCACACCGCAAGCAGAGCGGCGCAGCGCGGAGCGGAGCGGTAGGCTTGGGAAATTTGGTCGTTTTTTTTGCTGGTCGCAGCTAGCGGTCCTCCACGGCTCCACCCCTCAATCAACATGGCCAGGAAGCTATCTACATTGATGAATTTTTATTGCTGAAGCCAAAATTACAAAAACTGATCAGAGCGTGAATAATTAAGGTACACTTTAATGATATATAATAGCCGTATGTTTAGAAAAGCTATTTTGATGATATTCTGACCCTATACATAGTCATCAGTGACCCACACAGCCATGGGACTTGGCTTTAACAACGAAATTCCATGTTCCTTTGTAAATCATTACATTTTCATTATCCTTCAAGATAAACACCGAGGAGTTTATCGGGCTGTTGCCTGCGAATGATTCTTGTGCAGGTCGCCCTGCTCTGATTATATGTGAACACCTAACCGCGCCGCTCCGCTCTGCTCTGCTCTGCTTGTAGTGTGAACGAGCCCTAAGGCTTTTCGTCTCATCAGCTCCCCTCTTCTTACTGATAGTCTTCTACCTCTTAAATTCCGCCGCCATGTTGCCTCTCTATCTTCTATCGATATTTTCATGCTGACTGCTCTTCTGAAATTGCTAACTGCATGCCTCCCCCCCTCCCGCGGCTCCGCTGCACTCGACTGTCCACTCTAGCCCATTCCTATACTGTCCAAACCCTTTATGCAAGAGTTAACCAGCAACTTCACTCTTTCATCCCGTACACTGGTAAACTCTGGAACTGCCTTCCTTCGTCAGTATTTCCGCCTGCCTATGACTTATCCTCTTTCAAGAAAAGTGTATCAAAACACCTCTCTATCCGAAATTGACCTCTCTTTTGGCTACTCTTATATATTTTCTGTTGTGGGAGCGGCGAGTAGCGGGCTTTATATATATATATATATATATATATATATATATATATATATATATATATATATATATATATATATATATATATATATATATATATATATATATATATATATATATTGTCTCACCAACACCGGAGAGTAGTTCAGCATGCTCTCTAAAGACAGATCCTCTCTTTATCCACACCACACTACATTCTCACAACATATACACCTTTTCCCAAAATTAAAATTTCAAAATGGCGCACATACACAAAGCCTCGGAGTCCCCGCCTGGGGGACCACAAATTCCCAGGAGGACTCCTTCTGGCTGCCAACCTGAGAGGTGTCTTGATAACTCCTCGAACCTCTTTCTTCTCAATTTCTGCAACATTCGCGGTCTTCGCTCTAATTTTCATTCTGTGGAACATCATCTCTCCTCCTCTAAACCTCACCTTCTCTTCCTTACCGAAACACAGGTTTCTGAGGCTACTGACAGCAATCTCTACTCTGTTCCCTCCTACTATCTCTATCCTAAATTTCAATCCAAAGCTGGATGTTGCGCCTACGTGCGCAACGACATCACTTGCTCTCGTGCCCACGACCTTGACTCTTCTGAATTTTCCACCATCTGGTTAAGACTTCACTGTCATTCTATTACTAAATACATCTGTGCTGTTTATCTCTCACCTAACTCTACCAACTATGTAAAATTCTTTGACTATTTGAATTCTAAAGTGGAGCACATCTTGACCCACTCCCCTTCGCTGAAATCTCCATCCTAGGAGATTTCAATGTTCACCACCAGCTTTGGCTTTCATCCTCTTTCACTGACCATCCTGGTGAACAAGCCTACAACTTTGCTATCCTCAACGACCTAGAGCAGTTGGTCCAGCACCCTACACGTATTCCCGACCGTCTTGGAGATCGGCCCAACATTCTAGACCTCTTCCTTACCTCAAACCCTTCTGCTTATTCTGTCAAACTGTTCTCCGTTGGGCTCCTCCGATCACAATCTTATTTCTGCATCCTGTCCTATCGCTCCTGTACACCCTCTGGACCCACCGAAGAGGCGATGCTTCTGGCATTTTGCTTCAGCTCGGTGGGACGACCTGAGGATGTACTTTTCCGATTTCCCGTGGAATGATTATTGCTTCCAGGATAGAGACCCCTCTGTGTGTGCTCAGCGCATCACAGAGGTGATTGTCTCTGGAATGGAGGCATACATTCCTCGTTCTTTCTCTACTCCTCACGCTAAAAAGCCTTGGTTTAATCACGCTTGTTCTCGTGCTGTCAATGATAGAGAGGTAGCTCTCAAACTAATGCTAATTTTTAACTTTACATTTCTGACCGAAATCGTGACAAATCTATTCTCCGACTAACAAAAATTTCTTTAATTAATAGAAAATGTAAAAACCTTGCTTTCTAACTCTTCCCGTGACTTCTGGCATCTAGCCAAAACATCTCCTCCCACTTCCCTTCTTCATCTTGTCCTCCACTCCTCAGTCCTGACGGCAACACTGCCGTCTCATCTATCTCTAAGGCTGAACTCTTCTCTCAAACTTTTTCTAAAAACTCCACTCTGGACGATTCTGGGCATATTCCTCCTACTCATCCCCCCTCTGACTCCTTTATGCCTGTTATAAAGATTCTTCAAAATTATGTTTTCTATGCCCTCTCTGGCCTCAATCCTCAGAAGGCTTATGGACCTGATGGAGTGCCTCCTATTGTCCTTAAACACTGTGCCTCCGTGCTGTCACCCTGCCTGGTCAAACTCTTTCGCCTCTGCCTGTCAACATCTACCTTTCCTTCTTGCTGGAAGTATGCCTTCATACAGCCTGTACCTA
>NC_066543.1:232151-329784 GCF_024679095.1 Eriocheir sinensis
ACTAAAAAAATAAGACATACCAGAGAAAGGATTGAACCAATTCTTTGGCGACGTTGGCTGCCTCTCCACCTGGGGGTCCATAATAATGGAGGAAGGTTATTGGTTCGATTCCTTGGGTAGGAAGCTAGGTTGTAGACCTCCGGTTGGTGAGACAGTTAACGGCGCCAACGCTTTGGTTCAATACCGGTGCTGGGTAGTAACCAATATGTCTTACTGTTTACTTACCTATCACTTAGCCTGACCGGATACAGCAAAGTCACATCTACCCGAGCGGGGCCGGTTTAGGAGAGGAGGCCAAATGGGTAAGTTGCCTCCTTCCATTGTTTTTATAATAAAAATGATAATGGTAATACTAATAACAAAAAATAATAATATTGATAATATTGGTAACTATTATTATTTGTAGTAGTAGTAGTAGTAGTAGCAGTAGTAGTAGTAGTAGTAGTAGTAGTAGTAGTAGTAGACCAACTATTATTATTGTTATTTTATTATTATTATTATTATTATTATTATTATTATTATTATTATTATTATTATTATCATTATTATTATTACTATAATTCTTAAGATTATTATTTCTTTTATATTTACACCTAAGAAAGCAGCTCAAGGACAAAAAAAAAAGCACCGCTAAGAGCTGCTCCATCAAATGGAACAAGAATGAGAGGCTAAAACAGAGATCGATTTCGAAAGGAGAGGAGTCGTGATACTCTACTATTGAAAGAGTTCGTCGTAGCGGAGTGAATATAAATGGATGAAGGCTGTGTCAGAGTTTACCAGTGGAGGGGATGAAATAATGATGGTGCTGGATAACTTGCATACATACATTATTTGAAGAGAGTAAGGACGGGCAAATGCAGAAAGTTGTGGACAAGAAGGAAAGGAGGCATTCAGTTAGCAAGTTCAAAGGGCCAGTTAGCACGAAAATATCGATACAAGACAAAGAGATGCAACGTTGCTGCGATATTTAAGAGGTGCTAGTAAAAAACTATTAGTAAAGGTGCAGTCACACCAGAAGCGGTCCTTACTATACGTGCAGCAAGTGCTCGCCACGCTCATAATTTTTTTTCAGGACGAGGAGACGACGGGTTGGAATAGCGTAATCGCTCCACTACTACGCTGCTACCAAGCCTTTGCTGAGCACGTATCCAGTCGTTACTACGTTATCACTGGGTCCAACCGATTCCTACTACTTTCATATCACGCAGGTGATCAGGTGCGCACCACGCTCTGTCGGTACTCACCACGCTCCCACACCGTTCAATCAGTGCGCAGTACGCTCGCGTCATGTCAGTATGACGCGGCCCCTACGTGCTGTTGGTCCTATAATGACGCGCCGCTCTTTCTGTCATTAGTCGTTTTCCAGCTGCGCGGGATGGTTGCGTAGCGGCAACTCATGTGAGCACGTAGTAGCTCTTCCCCGTCCCCGCTAAATCACCACCCAGTCAACCAAGTCCTCGCTGTGTCACTAATACGTCAAGCCGGTTCGCACTATGTCAGCAAACGGTCACCATCCCCTCCTAAATCTTTTACGCTCTAGCTACGTAAATTTTTAGCAAAATCAAAACTGGTCAACGTCCATGCCGTCCTTGCAGTCCACACTGAGTCACCACTGCGTCCACGCCGGTCCTCACCACGTCCTGGCCAGGATCAAAGGACACAGGGTCAACCAGCGCGCAGAAAATGACGTCAGCAGGTGGTGCGAGGAGAGATGAAATAAAAAACGAAAGTATTTACGTCGAACGGTAAATCAAAAAGAATCTAAACAGGTTTTCATTGTCTGTGTCTTTGATTGACAAATATCGTATCTTCTATAGGTATCTGTTGTGAATTTAACACACAAAGAAATTACGTACACACGTCTTTAGGTAATGTTTCTTGTTTATACATACTACAGTTCACTTGACTGTCTATATATGCATATTCTAGACACAGTATAATAATACAAAACTTGCTAAATACCTTTTTGGCCACAATGGGAGAGCTTAAACCTTAAAGCTAAGAATACTGAGTGCCTGTCCCTTCGTTATGGCTCACAGTAGTAAGCGTGGGATTGCCTTTGTAACGGCTCACATCTTGCTGTGTAATAATAATAAGTACAATGAAAACTATAAGCTTACATTCAAATCCTCTCTAACGAGCATGATGCTATTCGATCGTCTTGCAATAGGATTCAATAGTTTATCCTGTAAACAAAAATAAGACATTATAGAAAATAGATTCCTTTAAAGGTACACTTGCCTATATCTACTTAAATTCCTTAAAAAAAAAAATACATACATAAGAAAATAAGGAATCTGCAAGAGGCCAGTTGACCTACACGTGGTAGTTCCTGTAAAACTATAAACTCTAAAATCTATCTCCATCCATAAATATACTGAGTGGCCCGACCCTTCGTGTATTTTCCGCATGTGGCCCTCTGTGAAAAAAGTTTGGACACCCCTGACCTAGACAGACTAGGGGATACATGCTTTCTCTAGAGCAGGGGTATTCAATTAAAAGTCACTGAGGTCCAGTTCTTAAAATTTCCCCCAAGTAAAAGGTCCGAACGGAAGTCCAGCTTGTGTCTTATAGCCGTTCCCTATGTCGACATTTTCATATGGATTCAACAGTATTTATTGTCTATTTTCACTGCAGGAAATGTTTAACAGAGTGCACAGCTAACTCTTTTGCCCTAAATAAAAGTAGTCCCAGGCAAATAAATTTAAGGCCTTTATTTCAGATTAAAGAAAACAGAAATCTCAGAATAAAATAAATTGCGAGCAGAGCCAAAAAACCCTTTTTTCTCTCAAATTAAAGAGGTCCCAGCCTAAAGAATTAAAGGCCTACACTTCAAGTAAAACAGTCAACATCATCAGGAGAAAATGAATAAAAAGTGGCTCTTTTAGGAAAAAGAATATGTGCAAACATAGCATTGATTAAAGTTTTATTTTTTTTCTTGAAGATGTCCCAGCCTAAAAATTGAAAGCCTACTATTCAAGTTAAAAAAAAACTCAACATCTTCAGAAAACAATAAATAAAAAGTGGCTTCTTTAGGAAAAACATGTGCAAACAAAGTATTGACTAAAGATTTTTCTCATCTGTCTCTTCCTCTCTGCTGTGGTGCACTGAGAGCGCAAGGTCAAGGCAGCACGCTCGAACGCTCTCCACCCCCGCTCTCACCCCCACCCCCACACTATACACTGCCCGCGTGTCGCCTGCTGGCTGCCACCGTCCACCACCTCGTCACCATGGTGAAAGGTGCATGCCACCCAGATACCCACCACGCCCTTTGGTCATACCTGCCACCCTGCATATTAGCTTGACCTTCCTACTGCAGGAAATTGAGAGTGTTCACGCTCTCACTGGCCTGTTGACACCCGCCAGCGTTGCACGGCGCCCCGCCACCCGCCACACCCTCCCTCCCCGCTGTCACCCGGCCGCAGATTGGTCACGGGTCCGGACAGAACCATCGCTCGGTCCGGATCCGGACCGGGGTCCGCCATTTGGTGATGCCTGCTCTAGAGCGTTAAATAGCCTACTTACAGACTTGCAGCCAGATACGTAACAACTGCAAGGCATTGTGATTTGACAAGAACAAGCAACCCGTACACCATGGCCGGGCACGATAACAGAAAATCTTATTCCCGATAATCGATAACTGATAATGGAAAACCTTATCGGTGATAACCGATATTCGTTAACTGGAGACACAAATATAGGCGATAACCGATACCCGATATAAATCCACAATTCCGATACTAGCTAGCGATAAGTCCGATAGGCGAAAGCGATACTATATTGATATTTCAAATAAAAAACATAGATGAATTCAAATTTTCATTATCTGTATTTTAGAAAACTTACAAAACCTGAAAACCATACCTTGACACGTACATATGGACGGTAATACTAGAAACGCCTGAACCGGTGTTGTGTTATTTGGCGTCCCCACCCTCAAAAGCTGGCGCTTTTGTTTACAAATACTGGTCTCTCGTGAACTGTGCATGCTCAGACCAGCAAGCGTAGACCTGTACAGTCTCACAAAGCTTTTTAACCGTAATTAAGAGTTGCTGGAAGGCTGAATCAGACATACGTACAGTACCACTACCCCCATCCCCGCTGTTTCTAGAACGACACTCCGTAAGAGTTCGAGTTGTAATTATATGTACAGAGTGTCGTTCTAGAAACAGCGAGGATGGTGGTACTGTATGTCTGATTCAGCCTTCCAGCAACTCTTAATGTGTTAAAAAGCTTTGTGAGACTGCACAGGGCTACACTTACTGGTCTGAACATGCGCAGTTCACGAGAGACCAGTGTTTGCTTTCAATACCATGGCATGCTCACAAACGAATATGGTTAAATGATTTTTTCTTTGATATATTGATTTTTGAGTAACATAAAAAATAACCTAGTGTTTTAATGTTGATGATCTAAGTATGAAATCTCTTCACCGAAGATATTTTACACCCCGAAGTTTTTTCATACAACACCGGGCGCCCGGGCCACGCATGCGCAGTAGGGAGGAGACAACGTTTTTTTTTCTGAGAGGCGGAAAAAGTAGCGATTATCGCTAGTTTGGTTACAAAAGTAACGAAGATATATATATATATATATATATATATATATATATATATATATATATATATATATATATATATATATATATATATATATATATATAAATAAGTAGCGGATAACCCGATTTTGTTATCAGCGATATAGTATCGCGATAACTTATCGCGAGAACGCCCAGCTATACCGTACACCACCGCTTCCGGCTGGCTACTGAGGCGTGAACCATAGCTGAACCCACCAACCTTCCGCCTGATGACGTCATGCGCCAGTTGATTCAAAATTTGACGCGCTCTCCGGTAGATCCTGTGTCCTTTGATCCTGGCCCTGGCAATTTTGGCAGGTCGTAATAAGGACGGGCTCTGGTATGACTGCCCAATAAAAAGAAAGGTGTTGATGCTATGACGTTTCTTTAACTTCACTTCAAGTGGAGACCCCGCACACTTGAGATTCATACTTCGTACGGTGGCGGACAAGGCCCTTGTATATGGATTATAGACATAATCTTAGAGTGGAAAAATAAATGATGGAGACGCTACAAAACGCTTAACCTTGAGAAAAGTGATTTAGCAAGAGATTACATATGAAGTTTCCAGTAAATATTTTGAGTTAAGGACAGACCGAAAGTGTTAATATTATAATAGGGGGAGAGCTGGGTGTTACCGAAGAAATGGTTGTAGATGTTTTGAAGTTTATGTCGAGTTCACAGGTGAAGAAATACAGTTTTTTTAGGCAGTGAATGACACCAAGTTCCTTTTGCCTGAAATTAACTCAAGAGGTTATGAATTGATATAGTCGGGCTCTCCGAGACAAGGAGATCTGGCAATAGAGATCAGTAGTGGCGATTGTACTTATACTACTATTCAGGACATACAGGTGGTGCTCGTCTTAAAGGAGTAACTACAGCCATTTCTAACCAACTGCAGTCATCTTTCCTTGGGCTTTCTCCAATTAATCAGAGTAGATTGATAGTAATGTTAAAGCACTCCTACGGCTTCATATCTCTCTTGACCTATTTCAAGAGGAGTACGGATATAAAGACAACTCTCCACCCGAAATTGACATCTCTTTTGGCCACTCTTTACTTTTCTCTTTTAAAAAGCAGCGATTAGTGGACTTTTTTTCTTCACTGTATTTACTGTAAAAAAAATATATACGCACCTACCTTGATGTATGAACTTACGGAGAAAGAGAGGTTATAATACAAGCCCGACTGTGTAGTCGACCAGTGTCCTCCCCGTGACATTTGCATTGGCTTGGGCGGCTTCAATGCACTTACTTGCATAAAAGGAGCTTGCTACGGGTTATGTATTCGTCCCCATGGCTCTGGCAGAGGAAACGTAAACAGTTACTTCGTTTTGAACTTCACAAAGTCCCGAAGGCGAAGTATTGTTGGCTCCTGGTGCCAGAGACGCAAGCCTAGACGCCTAACTTAGTATAGCAATGCTGATGGTATGGCAAAGGAGGTCGATCACATCCTCGTTAGGCACCGTTGGATAATTCTTCAGAAATGGCTTCGGAGTGCTGAATTGTCTGGGGTTGACCACATACTTCTTGTTGCAAAACTGAGGATACGCATCAGGTCAAAGAAAACCTCAAAATGCTATTCTGCGGTGTTCCATCTTGAGAATCTGAGAGACCAGGCGAGTGCTTATGTATATCGGTCATATATCGGTCAAAGGTGCTTGCTACTCTGGAGGGTCCTGGGGAGTTGTAGGATACCTTTAAATGTGAAACTCTCAAAGCTGCCGAGGAGTGCATTGGAAAGCATCCAAAGTCCGGAAGTGGAGTTGCGTCGATGGAGACGACTATGAAGAATATAGAGGAGAGTCGTGCTGCCAGGCTGGATGGGGATTCAGAGCGATTCAGGACTCTGTTACAAAAGACTGCAACCCTTTTGGAGGGGGCCTAAATTCAAATGACCATAGACCTGCCTTCCGAGCTCTGAAGAAACTTCTCTCCAAATCCATATCTGAGATGATGCTACCAGAACAGCCCATAGGAAAATAGTATCATATGCGGATGAGTTGAGCAGGTCAAATATTGATTAGCTTGCCGGAGTATTTTTGGCAGCTGAACACGGTAGACCCCCAATCGGACAGCCTCTGATTTGTGTTGATTCACCGTTAGATGAAACTTTACCCTCTCTTGCGGTGTTGAGAGAAGCTGTGCGGATATTGACGGGTGGAAAGGCAGCTGGGGCCTATAATATCAGCACAGAGATCAAATGCAATGGGTCAAAGCAATGATCCATTGGTTGTATGTGGTGCTGTCTGCCGTGTGGCTGTCAGGTGCCATATATAAACATGATTCATTGGTTGTATGCGGTGCTGTCTGCCGTGTGGCTGTGAGGTGCCATTTCTCCGCACTGGAAAAGGGGGCTACCTGTCCTCTCTGGAAAGGGAATCGGGACCGGCAGGACTGTAACAACGCCCGTGGTATTACACTTCTCAGTGTGCCGGGCAAAGTGTTCACTCGTCTGTTCTGATACGAATTATCTTTTATCTCTTAAGGTTTTAGAGACCTGAGCAATCCGCTTTTTACGCCCGGCAAGTCAATCAACCTGATCCTGGCACTTCGTGTTATTGTGCAACGGCGACGTGAGTTTTGTCTGGGGCTACTTGCAGCTCAAGTCGATCTCAAAAAGTCATTTGACTCATTGGGTGGTGAGGTATTCCTTGACATTCTGCAAACCTGTGGGATAAGTATGGGAGAAGCACTTTCTTTTTCTTCTCTGTTGATTCGGGAGTGAGGCAGAGGTGTGTCCCTGCTTCATTAATCTTCTACACTTTCATAGATTGTGTATTAGGCAAAACTGTTTATCGACGTCGTTGCGGAGCATTTGTCGGCAATACCCAGTTCACTGCAAGTGTTTTTACTAATAATTATGCATTTTCGCGGAAACGCTGGAGGTTCTGGTGATGGTTTCCTATGTGTTGTAGTAGTAGGCGATGCCACTGGTGCTAAAAGTCTCCTGGGCCAAAATTAAGGTCCAGTCGTTTAGGATTTAGTGGATAACACAATTTAGTCCATTCATGCTTGACGTAAGAACAATGAGGTCAACAAATATTTCAAATACCTTTTCACATACCTCCGCCTCCGTGGTCTAGTGATTAGCATGCCTAGCTACGAATCCGGGGAGTCGGTATGCAGCCCACCCAACTGTTACTCTTCCCTTGCGGGCTGCTAGAAGTTTTGGTACCCGGGGAAACGTGGGGAAGGTAAACTGTGGTAACCAGGATATCATACTGGCCCTGTGTCCCGGGGTGATGGGATCCACCCTATACATGCCCTAGGGCCAGTGCGATGGAGAGGAGCACCTTGGCCACGCGCAGCTATAGCGTATGCCTCCAGCTTCACCTTTACCTTTGGTAGTATCGTGCATAACAATGGTAGGTCTTGCCAGAAAGTCACTCTGACTGGCTTTTGGCAAACATTAATTCTTTATTCAAGACAGGTGACAGGATTGACCCACCCAATTATCGCCCCATCTCACTAACATCGATTCCATGTAAAATTTTCGAGCACATAATACACAAACACATAATGAATCATCTTGACGCAAACAACATCCTTACTGACTCACAACACGGCTTTCGACCTAAACGCTCATGTGAATCTCAACTCATTACTACATATCACGACATTACGAGGTTACTTGAACGACGTGACATTTGTTTTAGATTTTGCCAAAGCCTCCGACAAAGTCCCGCACAAAAGACTGACATTAAAATTAAAATACTACGGTATTTCAGGACCTATTCTTCACTAGATCACTACATTTCTTACTAACAGGACTCAACGTGTTCTTCTTGACGGATCTTCATCCGACACTGTCCCTGTTTCTTCAGGTGTCCCACAAGGCACCGTTCTAGGCCCCCTTTTTTTCCTTCTGTACATTAACGATCTTCCACTGTCAACGCCTAACTCTTCCACTAGACTATTTGCCGACGATAGTTTACTGTTTAGAGCAGTAAAGACTACTGACGACTGCAGACTACTACAAAACGACTTGGACGCCCTCGAGCGGTGGGAACGCACCTGGCAGATGCACTTCCGACCAGACAAATGCAAACTTTTAAGATTCACCAGAGCGCACAACCCCATCCATCACACTTACACTCCCCACAAATCAAATTTAGAATCAGTTCACACACACAAGTACCTTGGCATCCATCTCTCAACTAACTTGAAATTCAACACCCACATAGACCATATCAGTGCCACAGCCAACATAACACTGGGGTTCCTGAGGAGGAATTTACATAACTGCACACCTGACATTAAACACATAGCTTATGACACACTTGTGAGATCAACACTGGAATACTGCTCCACGGTGTGGGATCCTTACACACACAGAAACATTGATAGGTTAGAACAAATCAACACCAAGGCGGCTAGGTTCATTACAAACAATTACACTCGAACGCCTGGAATCACAACATGGATCAAACAACAGATAAACATGGACCCTCTTCACATACGCAGACAAGCACACAGACTTACACTTATGTACAATATCACAAACACTCACATTGACATTGACCCACAAACATACCTACACAACGCAAACAGTCAACGTACTCGTAACACACACATTCATTAATACCAAACATATCACACTAACACTGACGCATACAAGCACTCATACTTTCCACGCACCATACGTGACTTGAACAGCATCCCTCAACAGATTTTAGACTGCGGTACAATAGACTCATTCAAAAAACAAATACACACTCACTTGTCATCACAACACACCAACACTAACAATTACACCTGATTCACTTCCGTCGATCCAGCTCATAAGGTGGTTTCTGTACTAGACATGCCTGTGTGGTAGAGATGAAGGGGACGTCCACGTGACTCATTGCTGGGGCAAGTTGACTGATCCTGCCGAGATAGGCTTGAAATGGAAAGGGCAGCTGGGTGGAGGTTTGTTCGGTGGGACCATCGGGAGGGTGGCGGTTGGGTGAGTGAAGCACACGTCGCCTGACATGCGTCGGGGGGATTGATTTTCTGTAAAACTGAACTGTTCGCTCAAACTCTGTCTGGAAATTCCACTCTAGACGATTCAGGTCATATTCCAACTTCTCATTCCCGCTCTGCTTCCACTATGCCTTCTATTAGAATTCTTAAGAATTAAATTTTGTATGCCCTGTCTGGCTTAAGTCCTTGGACAGCTTATGTAACTGATTGAGAGATTGCATGGCTCCACTTCTACTGCGGTAAAGCTGTACACGACTCTATTCATATTCATCCTTGTGTTCTACAAATTCCTTATGTTACAAATAACCAGAATCCTTATTATCTCAATCTTTTCGATTGTAAACTGTGGAACAGCATTCCTTCGTGTGTATTTCCTCCTGCCTACGACTTGAACTCTTTCAAGTGTGGAGTATCAAGACGCCTCTCCTTTCGAAAGATTGGCCATGTCTGCTGGCCAGTCATTTTCTTTTCTTTTTGCGGGAACAGCGATCAGTGAACTTGTTTTGTTCCTTGTTTTTACTTTTACCCTTTAACTTCTTTCTTTCTTGTAAGGGAATTAATCCACACTTACTTTCTTTAAATGTGTGAATTCATTCATTCTTTAAGATTAAAACATAATTATATTTCAGACACTAAAGATATTTTGAGGGCACCGTGCAAAAGCTATACATCTCAGATCCAGAACATATAGTTATACGTAAACTGATTTTTTTTTTCAAGAGACTAACTTGACACAATCCACTTTGCGTTCATTAGTCATGGCACCGAAACGAAATATAACTGCTGAAATATGGAATTATTCTGGAAGAGTACGTCGTGTGAAGCCATCACGTGCCTGATATGTAAAGACACACCAAGATACTGCGGAAGTACTTGCAAATTCATAAAGTATCTCCATACTAGACATCCTATTGAATATACCGGGTAAAATGAGGATACTGAAAATTTAATGGCTGCGAAAGCTGCAAGGCCACCCATTTCAGCTCAACAAAAACTTATTTATAGAGGTGATCACGGGGGCTCAGACCTATAAAAGGGACTCCGGAGTAATAGTCAAGATGTGGTGGAGGACTTATAACAACAATTAGTTTTAGAAGACAAAAGTATGAACATAGGTGGTCATACTGTGTGTGTATCAGTACGTAATTTAACGAAGTAATCATTCAGTATCCTTGAGACTCTACTTGGTAATGTCTCTACTGCTCATGTTTTGCTCCCTGCTATTAATCTCTATGAGTCCTTGGCCGTATATGGTTGAAAGCCAATGGATCCCTCACACCAGTTAACGGCCCCCAGACTGCTCAAACGCGAATGATTCACATGCAGCAATCGCTTTGGAAGGCTTGCGATTTAATCGGTGGACGGCACCAGCCCTTAGTTACTTAATTTAGCAAAAGGAAAGCTTATATGATTAAGCTCTCTGAGATATGAAGGTTACATTAAAAAAAAAAAATCTCGGATATAGCAAAAGCCTCTTGTGGCCTTGAGGATGCCAGGTGCTGCCAGCGAAACGCCATTCGGCAAGGGAGGTGAAGGATTAAGGATGAATGCAAGGAAAAGGGAAGAACATAAGAACATAAAAAACATAAGAACTTAGGAGTCTACAAGAGGACGGTAGGCCTGTATAAGGCAGCTCCTGTGAATCTAACCCCACCTAATATCGCTGTCCATGAATTTATCTAATCTATTTTTTAATGTGACAATTACATTGGCACTCACCACATGACTGCTCAGCTTGTTCCACTCATCTACCACTCTGTTAGTAAACCAATTTTTGCCTATGTACCTGTTGAATCTGAATTTATCCAGTTTAAACCCATTACTACGTGTCCTACTCGGTTCTCTTATCATCATAACCTTATGAATACCTCCCTTATTAAAGCCCTTCATCCATTTATAGACCTCGATCATGTCTCCTCGCACCCTTCGCCTCTCTAGAGAATGCAAGTTTAACTGTTTGAGTCTTTCTTCGTATGGCAAGTTTCTTAACCCTTGAATCATCTTCGTCATCGTCTTCTGCACCGATTCTAACATCTTGATATCCATTCTATACTAAGGTGACCAGAACTGAACCGCATAATCAAGATGAGGTCTATTTAATGCTAAATATAGCTTGAGAAAGACTTCGGCGCTTCTGTTGCTTACGCTCCTGCTAATGAAACCCAGTACCCTATTTGCTCGATTTCTAGCTTGAATGCAATGGGCCCTTGGACGGAGATCAGAGTTTACTAAGAATCCTAAATCCTTCTCGTACCCGGATCTGCTTATGTGAGTGTCATTTAATTAAGCAATAGTTATGTGAGGGGTTGTTCATACCTACACTCAGAATATTGCAGTTCCCTAAATTGAACTCCATCTGCCATTTATCCGCCCAGTCATACAATCTGTTTAGTTCATCCTGGAGAATACTAGCGTCCTGATCCGACTCAATTACTCTACCGATCTTGGTATCATCAGCAAAATTACTGATATCACTACTAATACCTGTATCTAAGTCATTGATATTAATGATGAACAACAGTGGACCTAATACCGAACCTTGTGGGACCCCACTCGTAACACAGTCCCAGTCAGATCTTTACCAATGATTTGTACTCTTTGCTTCCCATTGCAAAGCCACCCCTTGACCCAATTCAAAACTTTACCCTCTACTCCGTGAGCCTGTAATTTAAGCAACAGTCAGTGGTGAGGAACTTTGTCAAACGCTTTACTAAAATCAAGATAAGTTACATCATAATGCTCACCTCTGTCTACTGCCTCAAATACTTTGTTATAGAAGGACAAGAGATTGGTGAGGCATGACCTACCTTTCGTGAACCCATGCTGCGAGTCGTGAATTAAGCTATTTTTCTCTAGATGCTCCCGAATGTTTCTGGCTATTATGGACTCCAGCATCTTGCCTATAACCGATGTTAAGCTAATTGGGCGATATATGAAAGAAGCTGACCTGTCCCCCTTTTTGAAAATCGGCGTCACATTAGCTACTTTCCATAGGCTGAGCACATAACCAGTATTTACCGACATCTTAGAGATGTCGGTTAGTGGGTCAACGAATACCTCCTTGCATTCCTTTAATACTCGCGGGAATATCTCGTCCGGACCTGGCGACTTAATTTTCTTTAGCTTACCTATCTTATCCTGGACTACCTGCCTGGCGATGATTATATCCCTAAATTTGTCGCCATCCCCGCCCTCGTACACCTGAACCCTTTCCGGAATAGTTGTTCGATCCTCTTGTGTGAATACTGAAAGGAAGTAGTCGTTCGACAATGTGCTCATATTTTCGTAATATTCCACTAGCTCGCCTGTGTTTGCTTTCAGCGGTCCAATTTTCTCCCTTGTTTTTGTTCTCTACATCTGAAAGAAACCCTTATAATTACTTTTCGACTCTTTTGCTATTTTAATCTCATTGAAGGAGGGAGAAATTAGTGGGAGGGAATGGGGGAGGAGGGGAAGGAAAGGAGGGAAGGATGGAAGGACTCGAGGAAGTGGAAGTAGGAAAGGAAGGAAGGAAAGAAGGCAGAGAGGGAAATAGGAAGAGGAAGGAGGGAGGGAAAGAAGGAAGGAAAGGAAGGAGGGATGGAAGTAAGGAAGGAAGGGAAGAAGTGAAGGAAGGAAGAAGTGGAAGAAGGGAAGGAAGGAAGGAGGAAAGGAAGGAAAAAGTTATTAATGAATGAAGGAATCATCTGATTTGGCGACATGCGCCAGCTGGTTATACAATAGTTGTCAGCTACCTCCAAAAACATTACCGCTAATTGGTTTTCAATTTCAGTTTCAACCAAGAATGTTTTGTCTTGTTTACAAACATTAGCTTGTTCATGACATTCGAATGTGCATGTGATTGGTTAAATATCACTGAATCTCTGTCTGGAGCATTACCGAGTGGCATGATTATTTGTCCCCTAGAGACTTGTCCAACGGTAGGCAAAAGGGAGCAAGGCGACTCTTTGTGAATCGGCCTCAAGGAACTCACTTGAGCTGATCGTTGCCGTAGAACCTTTCAAGGGATTCTAAAGGAGAGTTTTCAACATACGGCTCCGGACCCCCCATACGTTGGGATTCGTCAAGTAGAGCGCGGAAGGGGGCCCAATCTTTGGTACTCTCCGCACGCACATGAGGAGCCGGAGCTAACGAGTCTGCCAGTCAAAGTAATCGGATGCGTAAGTATTCAGTACTCCGGATCCTATTGATCACTAGCAGCATCGATATGGCCAGAGACTGGGACGTTGATTGGAGTCGCAGAAAAAGAACTTCAGTGTTTCACTTCGCCATTTGCCTGCGTGTAGCCAAGCACTTTCCTGGTTCTGGTAGAGGGAAATTCGGTGCATTACGAAGCCAGGAGCCAATATAAAGAACTTCTTCGAAGGACTGGTTCCCTTTATTTTTTTATTATTCTTTTACAGCAAAGGACGCAGCTCTTGGGCAAAAATAAATGAGAACAAAAAAAGCACCCTAAACACTGTTCCTACAAAGAAAGTATTGAAGAGTGGCCAAAGGAGTGAAGAGATGTATTGACACTCCGTATTTGAAGGAGGTTAGGTCGTAGGCAGGAGGAAATACAAACGGAAGAAATGAATGAGAGATTGAAGATGTTGGTTAACTCATTCATAGGGGATTTGGACAGTATAGGGATGAGCTAGAGTAATAAAGCCGAGTGCAGCTGAAAGTCGAGTGCAGCTGGGCCGCGAAAGGAGGAAGGCATGCAGTTAGCAAGTTCTGAAGAACAGTCGGCATGAAAATATCGCTAGAAGATAGAGAGAGAGAGAGATGCAACACTGGCCTTAGATTCTACTCTGTCCAAACAAAAATGAGTGTGGAGCCACATCATTCATGAGATGCATACTCCATACTTGGACGGACAAGGTCATTGTACATGGATAGTTTATGGGAGGGGGAAAATAACTGGTGGAAACGATACAAAACTCCTAACCTCTAGGAAGCTGATTTAGTAAGAGAAGAGATATGAGGTTTACATTTAAGAGTTTGGAGTAAGGCTAGACCGAGCATGTTTAGTGTAAAAGGTGATAGCTGAATGTTATCGAAGAATAGGTGATTTGGAAGATTGAGTTGACTTCACAGGTGGAGATATTGAGTTTTTGAAGAGTTGAAGGATATCAATCTCCTTTTACCCAATATAGAAATTTATTATTCTTTTGCAGCACAGGACGCAGCTCTTGGGCAAAAATAAATGAGAACAAAAAAAAAGCACCTGAATCACTGTTTCTACAAAAGAAAGTATAGAGGAGTGGCCAGAAGAGTGAAGAGATGTATTGATACTCCATTTATGAAGGAGGTTAGGTCGTAGGTAGGAGGAAATACAGACGGAAGAAGGCTGTTCCAGGTTTAACTAGTGAAATTGATGAAAGATTGAAGATGTTGGTTAACTCAAGGTCTGAGGTTAACCATTCTGCATCCGCAAATATAAAGTCATGTGATTTCTGTTTGGGGAGGCTTCTGTTGAAAGAAGAATAACAATGCAAAGTAGGGTAGAGTAATTGGCGCAAGAGTGCATAGGCCAGTTTGTTTTGGAAAAAAGATCATTAATGATTAAAAATATGAGTGGGAAATATGACAGAGCTTTGTGGAACACCACTGTCAACAGGTTTAGGGGAAGAACAGTGACCGTCTACGCAGATGAGATAGATCGGCCGGGAAGGAAACTGAAGATAAAAAATAAAAAAAAATCAGAGAGCCGGATAAAATCGGTAGGAGGACAATTTAGAAAGCAAAGATATGTGCCAGACTGTCAGAAGCTTTCGAGATGTCTAAGGCAAGAGCAAAAGTTTCACAGAAACGGCCTAGAGAGGATGACCAGGAGTCAGTTAAGAAAGCAAGATCACCAGTAGAGCGCCCCTTGTGGAACACATTCTGGCGATAAGCGAGGAGGTCAGAAGTTGATACATGCTTAAGAACTTTCCAGTTAAGGATGGTTTGAAAAGCTTTAAAAAGACAAGAAAGTAAAGCCTTAAGACGGTCCTTTGAGGGATTAGGGCGGTCACCTCTCCCAGACACAGGCCGTATGTAGGCGAACTTCCAGCAGGAAGGAAAGGTAGATACTGAAAGTCAGCGACGAAAGAGTTTGACCAGGGAAGGCGTCATCACGAAAATGAAGTTTTTTAAGTACATTAGGAGCTAGGTATTCCATCAGGTCCAAATGTCTACTAAAGATTGAGGCCAGAGAGGGCATAGAAAACAAAATCCTAAAGAATTTCAATAACAGGCACAGTCAAGTTACAAAACAAATGAGTGGGAAGAATATAACCTGAATCATCCAGATTGGATTTTTTGGAAAAAGTTTGAGTGAAGAGCTCAGCTTTAGAGACAGATGTGACAGCGGTGTTCCCATCAAGACCAAGAAGAGGTGGGAATGATGAATAAGTTAAATTGTTATGAGATATTTTTGGGTAGGTGCCAGAAGTCTCTGGAAGAATTAGAGAAAGCGTTGTTGTGGCATTTTCCATGCATTTAAAAATATTTGGTTAGTCGAAGAATATATTTGGAATAATTCCTGGCCTTTATTTTTATTATTTTTTTTTTTTTACATCTTCGCCTGTGGCGCCGGTAGGCTTGTTTTGGAGGGGCCTGATGGTATGGCCCAGCCCGTTGTGGCGTTTATAGTGGAGCCATCTTGCATTGGCTCATACTGCCCTCCCGGAGCTCATTTTAAATCCTAGAATCTAGAGTCCGGGATGATAGGTGGTCTTCTGGACAACATGTGGGTAGTTTTAAGCCACTCGGCGGCGGCTGAAAAATCCTAGCTTGGTGGCACCGGGCGGGGATTAAACTCGCGTCGTCCCGAACGCGGCGGCGTCACGCTATCCACTCAGCCACCGCCTACCCATCATGGTTAGCAAGAGTGTCAATGCTCCGTTTCTATTTGTGAGCTGCCTCTATCTTTTATAGCTCGATAACAGGCGTAATTGAACCAGGGCATGAGGAGTAGAGAAAGTATGTGGAATGTGTGCCTCCATTCCAGAGACAATTACCTTCGTAGTGTGCTAAGCATATACAGAAGGGTCTTTGTCTTGGAGGTAGTAATCATTCCACGGGATATCGGAAAAGTCTATCCTCAGGTCGTCCCAACGAGTTGAAACGAAATGCCAGAAAAACCGCCTCTCCGATGGGTCCATAGGTTGTACAGGAGCGATAGGACAGAATGTGGTTATAAGGTTGTTATCGAAGGGGTCCGGCGGAGAGAACAGTTTAACAGAATAAGCTGAAGGGTCAGAGGTTAGGAAGAGGTTCAGGATGTTGGGCGCATCTCCAATACGGTCGGTGATACGTGTAGGGTGCTGAATACAAGATCACTGAGGAGAGCAAAGCTGTAGGCTTGTTCACCAGGTTGGTCCGTGAAAAAGGTGGTTGTGGACATTAAAATCTCCTTAGAGTTCAGATAGTCAAAGAATTTTACATGGTTGGTAGAGCTAGGTAACAGATAACCAGCACATAAATATTTAGTAATATAATGACAATTTAGTGTAACCAGATGGTGGATTTTTTAAAGATTCAAGGTCGCTGGCACGAGAGCAAAATGATGTCGTTGCGTAGGTAGTTGAAGCATCCTGCTCTCTATTGAAAGTTAGGATAGAGATAGTAAGAGGGAATATATAGAGATTATTTTCAGTAGGCTCAGAGACCTGAGTTTCTGTTAGGAAGATAAGGTGAGGTTTAGAGGAAGATAGATGGTGTTCGAAAAAACAGGAACTTAGAGTGCAGACTGCGAATGCTGCAGAAATTGATAATGAAAAAAAAAAAAAAATGGAAGAGTTAAGCCCGACTGTACCGACTCTTGGCAACGACAACCCAGCGACTTCTGGATTTAACAAGTCGGCTCCCACGCTCCAAAATTGGGGGGAAGTTTTTTTGGGCGTCAAGGCTTGTATGATTGTCAACGGTCGTCGCCTGTCTAAGACATTCGGCCAACTAGTTGCCAGCATGTCACAGACATGCTGGCAACTAGTCTCAAGACGAGTCGCAACGGTCATTTTTTGAAATGGCGCCATGTCTACGACAACCACGACTCTGCCGACCGATTGGCCGACAGTTGCAGACGGTCTTGACGCCAGTCTTGCAGGCTGTCTATGAACTGGTTGGCCGCCCAGCTGGCCAACAGTTGTCAAGGAGTGGCCGACGGTCTTCCCGACGGTCTGCGCAACTATCTTGGCGGCAGCCTGGCCGACTGTCGCCGAATTCTACCCAGAAGATTAAAAGGACATTTTGGCCGTAGAGATCTTAATAGCAATCTTCATGGGTCCTGGGGTATATTGGCTATAATGAGCAGAGACTTTCCGTTGTGTATAAGGTTGCCACCCGTTCCTTAAAATACGGAATCGTTCTGTATTCGAGAGTGATATGTAGCGTTCCGTTTTGAACCACTATGGAACGCCATTTGTTGCGTATTTGGCTATCTGAATGGTCAAGCACATAAATTTGAGTATCTTGAAATTGTAGTGTGCGCATTTTTCGGTTAACCACAAAACCAGTTGTTAAAATTTGTCAAGGTTCGTTCTAAAATACGTGTAAAATACACGACGTAACGTCCCTCCCGCATTCCTCCTGCCTCCAGCAGCAGCGGTCAGCGGCTGGCACTCATGGCAGGTTAGAACAATTTTAGGGTTGCCACCCATTCTTTAAAATATGGATCCATTCCGTATTGGAGAGTGAAATGTTGCGTTACACATTTTCCTGATCTCAGGTTGGCAACCCTAGTTGTGTCATTGAACTCAAGAGAGAGACAGCAGGAGTGCGTGCGTGCTGTGCGGCTCCTAAATTTGTTACAGTGAAACGTAACAATTCCCAGGAGTTGTTGTTGTGCTTGTGATTGCAAAATGAAAAAAAAAAATCTCTTGATGGCAGCAGTGCCAGCCAATATTACTGAGACGACAGTCGTCACGAACGTTCTTCATTAGACGAAGACTGTCGTCACGACAGTCCCTCATTATTTTTAAGTAGTCAGCACCGGCGACTGTGCCAACAGAAAACGGTAAAACTTTGAAAAATGGCCCCAACATTCTTCACGACTGTCTCAAGACGAGCCAAGACTGTTGGGGGATATAGTCTTGACGACTGTCCCCGACCTTCCTCAGACGTCAAACGGAAATTACGGTTGGTCCAGACCCTTGCCGACGCTTGTGAAAGTTTAGCATGGATACTTTTTCGCACTAACCCTCCCGACCCCACACTCCCATCCCGACGTCCGCTCAGCATTCGGAGACTTCTTTCAAGACATGCCCGGCCTTTTCACATCAACACCTAAGACCTCGTGTACCCTTGAGTCGTGGGTAGTCGTGGCCGAGAGTCGGCAAAGTGTGAACGGGCCTTTAGCAAGACACACCTCAGGAATCCGATCTGGGGTCATTTTTGCTCCCCCCACCCCCCAAGATGGGGACTCCGAGTCTTTAATTTCCGAAGTCTTCATGATTTTTTGCAAAAATAAGAGGAAAGTGTGTGTGTTGCGTGTATGTAATGTGGTGTGGAAATGACACAGGAGAGCATGCTGAACTGCTTTCTGGTGATGATGAGACAACAGGGCAACGTTAAGTGAGGAAACAGGAAGGGTCTTTGATGGAGTTGCATCACCCCCTCAGCTCCCAGATATACCTCAGCGGGAGTGGCTTACGCCCGTTTTAGTAGGTGTCTTCTTATTTACTCCGTTTATGGAAGTGGTGCAGCTTAATAATGATAAGGTAAGACCTGAGCTGCACCTAGGGAGCTGTGTAAAACTAATCGTAAACGAGCCCTTTGCCCGTCCAATACTGACACGAGGTAACAATCTCCTATTCGAATTGCGCTAACCTCAGACAGAGGCTCGGGGCGGAGCTTTAATCAAAACTATTAGTCCATGTGCCAGACCGAATGTCGGTACCAAATTGGTGAACATATCCCTCTATGATTTTTGGCAAGCATGGTTTCTGAAGTGTCCAAAAACAGTTGATAGACTTTCGAGTCACTTTGCTAAGTGGCACTTTGGCGGCCATATTTAAAAATGGCCGCCGTTATATTGCCGAAACGGCGAACTTCAGAAAAAAACACCCATAACTTCTTCCCAAATTGACCCACAAAGCTGCAAATGAGCTTAAATTGTTCCTCTGTAAATTCTACATATTTCGGTGTACAATACGACAGGTTATACTTGTTTTTAGTATATCATAATAACTGATTGATAATAAAAACATGCATTTTTTGCAAGTTTAAAAAAAAAAAAATTTAAAGTTTTCTATTTCTTCATGCACACTGACAGACAATGGAGGTATATTTTTAACAAACAGTTTCGGTGGACACTGCCACCATATTCAGTGATGTGAAGGAAGAGTAGAAGTAGGTATAGGGATTAACAATTCTCCTTATATACAGAACGGAACGCGTAAATATGGGAGGGTCATTACAAGGAGGGGTACAAGTGTGGGTTTTATTTATATCGAAAATATCACGTAAGTGTGATTAGCCCAGTCTTCCTATTTCTTCAGAGGGCTTCGTGGTGCAGTGGTTAGCACACTCGGCTCACAATCGAGAGAGCCCGGGTTCGATTCCCGGGCGGAGTGGAAAAATTTGTGCGGCTTTTCCGATACCCTACGCCCCTGTCCACCCAGCAGTGAATGGGTACCAGGTATTAATCGGGGGTTGTGTCCCGTCTCCTGGGGTCTGTTCCCTTTTCTTATAATTCCTTCCCCCTCCTGTCTCTATCTCTCTCTATCCGGCCTATGACCACAGATGTTGCGCCGACTAAACCAAACTTTCCCAACTTTTCCTATTTCTTCATGTTGTTGCTTTATTTTGGCCAAAGTTTGTATTCAATGTTTTTTTCTTCTATTTTTACTTGACTTTGTTAGAGACCGTCCACAGTTCCTATATATGCTTCTCAGTTGAATGACTTTATTTTCATAATGAATACACCTATTCTATTGCCTCTACTTCTTACATAATACATCCACATCACAGCCCACTGTCCCAGCTACTGTGAATGCCATGTATTAGGCCAATCTAAAGCAGCCTTCACTGCCAGCAAAACCGAGCCCACAAATCTCGCCTACTGTAAACCTTTCCAGGTCCATCCAAAATGCCTACAAGCTTAGACTTGTACTTAACCTTGCAGTCTGCCCAGATTATACCAACATCCAGTCTGTTCGGGTCAAATTTGACCTGCGTTTAGAAGCTGACACTTCTTCGCCATACATAGTACTTCATTAAATGTATGCTCAGGATCTACTCGGTGGAAATGACTGTCAATCAGACGCCACACCCAACCCACCCATCCACTCATCCATTTCGAGGGTTAGGACCTACTTAGATGCATTCTGTTCGGGTCAAATTTGAGCCGCGCTTAGAAACTGACAGTTCTTCGCCATACATAGTACTACATACAATGTATGCCCAGGGTCTACTACGTGGAAGTGATTGTCAGTCAGACCCTACACCTAACCCACTCATCCACCCATCCATTTTGCGGGTTAGGACCTACTTAGACGCATCCACCTATGTGACCCCATCCATTTTGAGGGTTAGGACCTACGTGCCGGCAAAAAAATCTTTACACGTATATGCGCAAAGAAAGCTCTACACGAATAATCAGCGTTAAGATTTCACTTGAATTTCCCGCCATAAGAAAGTGGGAGGGGTTTATATAGTGCGCGCGCCATCTACATACGTCTAGAAACCATTTCCCACCCAGCAAAGCAGTGTTGCCACTCTTTGGGATTTTTCCCAAGATCTTGGGATTTCAGGTGTCATCTTGGGATCTTGGGAATTTTACTCCAAAAGGCTAAAAATCTTGGGATTTTCGGAAAGCCTACAATTTTTTGCATATTCATTTTATTTAATTTGATCGTGGTAGCTTCAATCTGTTTGAAAGGAGAGGGTGGTGGCTGGTGGGGGGAGGCGGAAGGGTGTTGACTAGGACTGAACGTGTCCTGTACGTGTCGTATACAGGATGAACTTGTGGAATACCCACCGCCAACGGAAGCACGGAGCCAGTATCAATCCTTGTTTTGTGTGACGCCTTGTTTAAGTTGACGATGAGCGGGGAACCTAGTGGAAGTGGTAGTGGTAGTAATACACCACCTCGAAAAAAGTTCAAAGGGTGGTATCAGCAGTCTTTCAACAGAGAGTGGCTAGAAGACCCAGAACTGAAAGACTGGGTACAACCAGACCCTAACGACAAGTGTGGGGTTCTCTGCAGTGTATGTGATTGGAAACTGAAAAACTGCAATAAATCTGCCCTGTTGAAGCACAAGGCTTCTGCAAAGCATGCGAAATGCTTTGACGCAAAGAAGCGTACTATCAACATCCAACAGTTTTTCAAGAGGCCGTCCGAATCACAAAACTTTCAAGACAAAGTAGCAAAGGCAGAGCTGCTTTTAGATGGTTACGTCGCAGAGCACGGTGTGCCTTTTGCACAAGTAGATCACTTGGTCGAAGTAATCAAGAAAATGTTCCCAGACTGTGAGGCTGCTCAAGGCATGAACATGAGAAAAACCAAAGCTTCCTACATTCTACAAGACGGAATCGCATGGGAGGAAAGAGAGTCAATTGCCAATATTTGTAAGGAAAGCAAGTTTTCTTTAATTATTGATGAATGCACAGATGTATCAATTTCACAAGTCCTGGCAGTGGTGGTGAGATTTTACGATGAAAAAAAATGCAAAGTTACTGATGCCCTTCTAGATGTTGTTGAAGTCAACGATGGGAATGCAGAAGGACTCTACAAATCAGTGAAGGAGTTGCTGATGTGTAAGGATATACCTCTACAAAATATAATAGGATTTGCCAGTGACAATTGCTCGACAATGCTTGGAGCACACAAAGGATTTCAGGCTTATTTGAAACAGGATTTACCATCTGTCTTCATTTTAGGATGTGTGTGTCACTCTTTCTCCCTGTGCGCTAGTCATGCCAGCAGCACATTACCTTCATGGTTGGAATCTTTCCTCAAGGACGTTTGTAGCTACTTTGCTCGCAGCAGCAAACGTCAGCACATCTTCCAGATATTCCAAGATGTTGCTCAGACTCCAAAACATAAAATGCTCAAGTTGGCAGAAACACGTTGGCTATCTAGAGGTGCCCTTGTGCGGATAATATTAGAACAGTGGGAGCCCTTACGTTTGTTCTTTCAGGGGGAATCCACAACTAATAAAGGTGATGGAGCTGCCAAGAACCAGATATATAAGACGATGACCACTCCGGGCACTAAACACCTTTTGCTCTTCCTCAATTATGTTCTGAGCAAAGTAGACAAAATGAATATTGAATTCCAGTCCCAGTACTTTCGGCTCTCAACTCTGTACTCTACAATATCTGGTGAATATCGAAGCATCTTAGCATTGTTTGTGAAAGAAGAAGTACTTGAGGAACAAAAGCTCAGGAACATTAATGTCCATGATACTGCAGTGCACAAAAAAGTTCATGATGTTGACCTTGGTGGCAGGTGTGAGTCTATGCTCATTAAGGAACCACTGCGAGAACACGAAGAAAGGTTTCGTCGTGACTGTCAGAAGTTCCTTGTGGAACTCTGTGCCCAAATGCGCAAGAGGTTTATCTTTGATGAAGACGGTATCCTTGCTATGTTACGAGTGCTTGACCCCAAAGAGGCTCTATCCCCTAAAAGAAGCTTACTCTCTATTTCAAAATTGGCAGTTCATTTTCCAACAGTTATCAAAGAGGAAGACTTAGATAGACTGCAGGATGAGTGGAAAGATTTGTTACATTTCAAGGAATCCCTGAAAAATATGAGTGACTCTGCAACAACTTTTTGGCTTGAACTGCGAACAGTTAAAGACGGCAACAACCACCCAAAATTTAGCCTCCTTTCAAAATTCATGTGCTGCCTCCTGGCCCTCCCCCACTCGTCTGCATGTGTTGAGAGAATTTTCTCTCAGCTGAACATAATAAAAACAAAGAAAACAAACAGACTGCATATGTCAACTGTTGCAAACCGTCTTCTAGCCAAACAAGCAATTGCACGAAAGGATGGAGCATGCCATAAGTGGGAACCGTCAACATCATTGATAGAAGATGTGAAAAGTGGGCAATGCCACCGACGCTACAACGAGAGAGAAGCAGGAAGGCAGCAGGGAGAAGTGGCAACTCTGTACACTGATGATGATCCAGAAGCACCAGAGGAAGACCCACTTTGTGTCTTTCTACAATAATTCATCAAATTATCGGTGAGTGTTACATTTACATAACTTCAAGTATTTAATATGAATGTTCAAATATTGTAAACATTGGGATATTATGTCCGATCTTGGGATTTTTCGAGGGTTAGTCTTGGGAATTATGAAATTTTAGAGTGGCAACACTGCAGCAAAGCTTCAGTGCACTTTGTGTGCTCTTACAGGGAGGTTGACAATGGAGCGCCCCAGCCAGCCTGTAATTTTTTACTTCCGTTAAAGTTTGATGTTGTGCTTTTTTGCTCCAACTGCACAGAATGGGTCGGAAGAAGCTCCAAATGGAAGAGAAATCCCGTGCTTTGATTCTGCTAGAGAAGGCGGATTCGGTGATTGCTGTAGCTAGAAATCTGGGCGTGTCAAGAGAAGCTATTTATCAACTGAAGCGGTCGGCGGCGCCATTGCCAAAAGGGACGGTACCGAAGAGGAAATCAGGCTCTGGAGCACCTAAGAAGCCAACAGCAAGGACTGATAAGCTTCTGAAGCGTGAAGTGTTATCAAATCCTGCTATAACTGCCGTCGAACTCAAAATAAATCACCCTGAGCTCCTCCAGAACGTCGCAACCAGGACAATTCGCCATCGCCTGCAGAAAGATCTGGGTCTACCAATTCGCCGTGCCGCAAAGAAGCCCATGCTCACAGCAGCCATGAAGAAGAAAAGGCTTGGATTCTGTAAGACATACAAACACTGGACATCTGAGCAGTGGAAAAAAGTGATGTTTAGTGATGAGAGCACTTTTAGGCTAGTCACAGGAGGCTCAAAAACTGTGCGTCGTCTGAGTACCGTGTCACGTTATGACCCAAAATATACTGTGAAGACCGTGAAGCACCCTGACAGTGTGATGGTGTGGGGTGCGTTCAGTGGAAACAAGGGCAGGGGAGGATTGTACTTCCTTCCAAAGAATGTAACTATGAAAGGAAGCAATTATATTAATGTTTTGGAAGAACATTTGCTTCCTTTTTGGGACATTCATCAGTGTGATTATTTTATGCAAGACGGTGCACCTGCTCACACTTCAAAGGTCGTTATGAAGTTTATCAATGACCATAAAATTGATGTTTTTAAGTGGCCTGGTAATTCCCCTGACCTTAACCCTATAGAAAATGCCTGGAATGTAATGAAAAAGAAGGTTCAAGAGACACGACCGAGCAACATCAACGATTTAAAGGAGGCACTGAAGACACTATGGACAACCATGGACCCCAACTACTTCACCAACCTTGCTGAATCCATGCCCAAACGACTACAGATGGTGATCAAGTGTAATGGCGACATGACAAAATAGTAATTGTAACAAATTGTAACAAAATATCCACAATAAAAAACATTAATGGTACGAATTTTCGTTTCATTGTCCTTGTAAAGATTTTTTTTTGCCAGCACTACTTAGATGCATTTATTGCACTTGACTGTAGCTGCTCCATGTTTTTTGCAGGCATGTTTCTGACATGAACTGCATACTGTTGACACCTTGTTGTCACCTTTGTATGCTGAAATGTCTACAATGGTGTCAAACGAGGTCAATGTTATTTTCTAATTCTGGGTGAATTTGAAGTTCTTTTGCACGCCAGATTCGCGATTTTTGGCCACTATACTTCCCCCTTTAGTATGTTCTGCAATGTTCCTTTTTTAAATATATGTATGATCAGAATCTGTCGTGAAATGGCTGAACATATAAACCAACAAAATCATATGCTGTTACAGATGCCAGTCAGGATCCTGAGTTCATGGACAATGGCTTGAAATAGGGCCTTGTACTTTGAAGTCAACACTCTTCGAAAGACTGAAATAAAGCCTTCCCACTAGACATAGTTTCCGAAACTAGGGATTACTTTCAATAGTTCTCGTCACTCTCTCCATCACTGTCGTCCGTGTCGTTCGGCCCATCTTCATCATCCTCCATATTTGTGCAGTCTTGCAACTTGCACGCTGGGGTGCAGCGTAATCCGTTCGTCACACATGGACAGTCTTTTTCACAATGCCTTGAGCATTTGCAGGACATTAGTCCCAGGACAACTTCTGGGGCTGGGGCTCCATGAGCCAACATATTCCTAGCAGCTGTCCTTTGGCACTCCACCCATGACCATCACTTGGACTTGGAACTCGAGGTGAACACTCGAGACCAAATGGCTGCTTCGTAATTAGCACGACTGATATGTTGCCTCAGTGCATCGCTGCATGGTGGGAGCTGTCCAGACGATATGTCGCCATTTTTAGCACGTGTAAATAGACACCATACACCGCAACAGACTCGTAACATTGAACCCTCCAGTACCACCACCTCTTTTACCAAGCTTCAAGATAACCTAAGAGTCCTTAGTTTCAATGCACGTAGCCTAAGAAACAAGTTTGATGAACTGCGATGTCTTGCTCTGACAGAAAACTTTGACGTAATTGCTATAACCGAAACATTTATCGACACCACTAATATTGATTTAAGTTCCGAATACAACATAGATGGCTACAGATTCTTCAACAATGATCCTGTAAACCGTAGAGGGGGTGGTGTCGCCCTTTTTGTCAAAAGCTACTTGCAACCCACTGACAAAACACCAAGAAACAGTAACGTTGAACATTTGTGCGTGCGAGTAAACACTGCAAAAGTCAATTTAAATATATCTGTCACTTACAGGCCTCCGGGGCAATCACTCGATGCCGATCTTGAAATGTACAGCGTCTTAAGGCAGTCACTTAATAACAGCGACTCACTGATACTAGGAGACTTTAACCTCCCCCATATCGACTGGGCGACACTGTCGGGTACAGAAGGTGAGTCCCATAGAATGATCGAATTTCTAGAGGAAAATTATCTCAGCCAAATGGTTTCTGAACCAACTCGACAAAATAACATACTTGACCTTCTTATAGCGACCCAAGATAACCTAGTCAGTAATGTCACGGTAGGAGAACACCTCGGTTCCTGCGATCATAAACTAGTGCGCGTTGACATTAGAGCTCAAACATCGGTGACTGGAAATAAAGTAAAGGTGCCCAATTTTAAAAGAGCCAACTTCGTAGAAATCCGACGAAAACTAATAGATATGCAACTATCAGATGACGGCAATGTAGAGGACTCCTGGCTAAGCTTTAAAAATCACTTACTCACTCAGCAGGACACATTTGTCCCCTTGTGCGAGAAGCGAATTAACACTAATAAAAGCCCACTTTGGTTTAATAGCGAAATTAAACACTCAGTCAAGGAGATAAAATTGTCTTACAGGTTAAAGAAAGAGCAAAACACGCCCGAAAACATTAGACTTTACAATGATGCCAGGCGACGAGTAAACAGATTAGTGCGTCAGGCAAAGCGTACATATGAAGAAAATATTGCAGCCAACTGTAAAAATAATCCGAAATCCTTCTTCAGTTACATAAACAACAGAAAGGCGATCAGAAGTGGAATTGGACCTTTAACAAACAGCGACGGTGCACTAGTGACTGACAGCCAACACGTTGCAAACCTATTAAACAATTACTTTTCCTCGGTGTTTAATAATAACAGTCCTCCCACCACCACCACCAACACCAGTACTAATGTAAATCCCGAGCATGCATTGTCTAACTTTGAAATAAAACCCGATGAAGTCCTTAAAGCCCTCAAATCACTTAAAACAAATAAAAGTCCTGGACCTGACAAAGTATATCCAACTCTGCTGAAAGAAACAAAGAGCGAAATAGTCTCCTCCCTCACAACCGTATTCAATATGTCCTTGCGACAAGGCATCGTCCCTTCAGATTGGAAAAAGGCTAACGTGACACCGATTTTTAAGAAAGGAGACAAAAAAGTACCAGGTAATTACAGGCCCATTAGTCTAACTTCGGTTGTAGGTAAGCTACTTGAGGGCATAATTAGAGACAAAATTGTGAGTTACCTTGAAAGCCACTCATTAATTGGGGACTCACAACATGGCTTCCGAAACAAAAGATCCTGCCTATCAAACCTATTAACCTTTTATGACGACCTCTTCACTGTTTATGACGTAACCAAATCACTGGACGTAGTCTATCTTGATTTCCAGAAAGCGTTTGATAAAGTCCGCATCATAAATTACTTTACAAATTAAAGCAAATAGGTATTGACGGTCAAGTAAACCAATGCATCGTGAATTGGTTGAGCAACAGACAACAAAGAGTAGTGATTGACGGATTTAACTCAGAGTGGGCGCCGGTCACTAGTGGCGTCCCTCAGGGCTCGGTTCTTGGCCCAGTGCTCTTCATTATTTACATTAATGACGTGGATGTTGGACTCAATAACCGCATTAGTAAATTTGCAGACGACACAAAGATTGGTAACTCGGTTCTCACTGACGAAGACAGGCAAAGCCTCCAAGAGGATTTGCACAAAATTTCAGCTTGGTCGGATAGATGGGAGATGCCCTTTAACGTAGACAAGTGCCAGGTCCTTCAAATTGGAACGAGGAATAAGAAGTTCGATTACGAAATGCGCGGCGTTAAACTCAAAAGCGTTCAATGCGTCAAGGACTTGGGGGTCAAAATCGCGTCAAACCTCAAATTCTCACATCAATGCATCGATGCAGCAAATAAACCGAACAGAATGTTGGGCTTCATTAAAAGAAACTTTTTATTCAAGAATAAAGATGTAATACTTCCGCTCTAGTTTAGTCAGACCCCACTTGGAATATGCGGTGCAGTTTTGGTTTCCTCACCATGCAAAGGACATTGCTAAATTAGAAGGTGTTCAGCGTCGGGCAACAAAAATGATCCCTTCCTTGCGCAACAAATCCTACGAAGAAAGGCTTTCCACCCTTAACATGTTCTCTCTTGAGAAACGTCGCCTCCGAGGAAAACTGATCGAATGTTTTAAAATACTTAATGGTTTCACGAATGTAGACAGAACACAATTGTTTATGATCGATGACACTTTGCGAACGAGGAACAATGGCATAAAACTCAGATGTAGACAAGTAAATTCAGACTGCACCAAATTTTTCTTCACCAACGTTGTAGTGCGAGAATGGAGTAAGCTCCCACCGTCAATGCTCCAATGTAACACGACTGACTCCTTTAAAAACAAGCTCGACCGTCACTTCCTTGAACTTAATATTAACTACAGTAGAAAAGCAACGTTTTGGAGCCATCTGATTAGTGTAGATTCACTTAGGTTTAAGGACAGACCACCTAGTCTGGACCATGGGGTCTGTGTGATCTGATTTTCTATGTAATTCTCTTTCACCTTTTTCATCTTCGTCTTCTCTCTCTCTCTCTCTCTCTCTCTCTCTCTCTCTCTCTCTCTCTCTCTCTCTCTCTCTCTCTCTCTCTCTCTCTCTCTCTCTCTCTCTCTCTCCTTTTCTTCTCTTCCTCTCCCTTTCTCCTCTCTTTCTCTCTCTCCTTTTCTTCTTTTCCTCTCCTTTTTGTCCTCTCTTTCTCATTTCCTCTTCTCTCTTCCTCTCCGTTTCTTTTTTCTCTTCCTCACCTTTCCTCCTCTCTTTCTCTCTCTCTCCTTTTCACCTCTCTCTCTTCAACCTTGGACAAGGCCGAACCACATTCCAATCTTCCCCAAACCCGCCACCCATCCCTCCCTCCCTCCCTCCTACCCATCCAACACAATAACATTGGAAGGTCATTGACTTCCGGTCCTTCGCAGATACATTACTCACCTGCTCGTACCCTACTTCCGGTCACAACAACAACAACATTCATACTTCCGCTCAATCACCTCATTCGAACCCTAACACATCCCATACGTTCGTACTGTATTGCCGCCCGTTTTCGCGACTTCTTCGTACCCAAAACAACACTTTCATCCAGTTATTCGTACTGTATTTCCGGTCTAACATACCCTACGTCCACTCATTCGTACCTGATTTCCCGTCTAACATACCCTACGTCCAGTCATTCGTACCCGATTTCCGCCGTAAACACTTTCACCGGGACCGTTCGTACTGTATTTCCGGTACAACTGGTTCGCGACCTCTTCGTACCCAAAAACAACACTTTCATTCAGTCATTCGTACTGTAATTCCGGTCTAACATACTCTACGTCCACTCATTCGTACCCGCTATATCGTCTAACATACCCTACGTCCGGTTATTCGTACCCGATTTCCGCTGTAAACACAACCCGGTAAAACTAAATTGACAAATCAATACCACCCCATGGCCCGCGGCTAGATGGTATAAGTTTGGCATGGTATAAGTTTGGCATTTTATCCTCTACTAGCATCTTACAACAGGAAAGGAGTCAACACGACTCAGATAGTCGGTGCAGCGAACCTTCTTACAGCTGAAGACGTCCGCCTCCGATAATACCTTTTCTGATACCAGGGCACTTGAACACCCTGTATCGCGGATGATGGTGGATACCCTAGAGCCGTTGATGGTGCCTGAGGTGTATGTAATACTGGTGAGACGGGGATTCGGAACGGCAGAAGCCGATTTTCGGAGTCTCCTTGGTTAGTTTCGGTTTTGACTCTTTAAATTAAGAGATAAGGATTCTGAGGTCACTTAGGCCTAATGTGGCCACTCTGACCACAGTTATGGCATCGATCCACCGAGGGCGTCTTTCTTGTTGTAGGAGGTGAATCCTTCAGTGAGGCGGTTTTTGTAGGAGACGGTTGCTTGCCGCGTTCCGACGCGGGGTTGCGTGAGTAAGAGTGGTGCACTGAAGCCCAAATGTCCGGCTCGTTTGACTGCCTCCTCTTAGGTTTGCACGTTGTTTTCCTTGAGGAGACGGAGGCCAGAAATTGATCAAGGATCATGAAAGCTTTGAGCGCAGCAAAAGAGTGGTCTACATTCCTTAAATTGAGCCAGTGGTCGAAAAGGCGAGTCAAGTGGGTGGAGAATTGTCGGAACGTGTTACCAACGTTGATCTTGGCTGAGAGGAAGGCGCTACTGAAGTGATCGCTCGTCCAAAGGGAATGTTTTAGAATAGCTTCCTTTAGCTGACTATAGTCGCCTGTAACTTCTTCCGACAATGTGGTATAAAATTCCTCCAGGTTATCTTCCCAGGTGGACTGCATAAGCGCTTTCATTATTGTTGAGGAGGGCGGCAACGCGCTCGAACCGGGTGAAATAGGAGGCAATGCTCTCACTTTCTCGATAAGATAATAACTTGGAACGAGCAGCAAGTTCAACACTGGGACTGACTGAGCTCGCCGCATCGCCAGCGGCCTGAAGCTTAAGTCGTTCAAGGGCGAGCACATGTTCTTTCTCTCATTCTCGTTCCTCACGTTCTTACTCATCCTTCTCTTGTTCTCGAATCCTCTCTCTCTCTCGCGTTTCTCGCGTTCTCGCTCGCGTTCCTCGCGCTCTCGTTCATCTCGTTCTCTTCTCTCTCGCATCTCCAGCTCACTCTATTACTAAATACGAATGTATTGTTTAGCTCTCACCTATCTCTAACAACAATGTAAAATTCTTTGACTATTTGAAGTCTAAAGTGGAGCACATCTTGACGCACTCTCCCTTTTCTGAAATCTCTATCCTAGGAGATTTCAATGTTCACCACCAGCTTTGGCTTTCATCCTTTTTCACTGACCAGCCTGGTGAACAAGCCTACAACTTTACTCTCCTCAACGATCTAGAGCAGTTGATACAGAACCCTACTCGTATTCCCGACCGCCTTGGAGATACGCCGAACATTCAAGACCTCTTCCTAACCTCTAATCCTTCAGCTTACTCTATCAAACTGTTTTCCGTTGGACTCCTCCGATCACAACCTTATTTCTGCATCCTGTCCTATCGCTCCTGTACAGCCTCTGAACCCACCGAAGAGGCGGTGCTTCTGGTATTTTGATTCAGCTCGGTTGGACGACCTATGGTTGTACTTTTCCGATTTCCCGTGGAATGATTACTGCTTCCAGGAGAGAGACCTCCTTGTGTGTCCCCAGCGCATCACTGAGGTGATTGTCTCTGGAATGGAGTCACAAATTCCACGTACTTTCTCTACTCCTCATGCTAAAAAGCCTTGGTTTAATCGCGCTTGTTCTCGTGCTACTAAATATAGAGAGGCAACTCATAAAAGGTACCAGACCCTTTGCACTCCTGCTAATCACGATCTTTACAATTTTGCTCGGAATCGTGCCATATCTATTCTTCGACTTACCAAAAAACCTTTCATTAATAGAACATGCCGAAATCTTGCTTTTTGTAATTCCTCCAAGGGCTTCTGGCACCTAGCCAAAAAGATCTCCAACTTCCCTTCTTCTTTCCCTCCTCTCCCTACTCCTGATGGCAACAGCGCCATCTCATTTATCACTAAGGCTGAACTCTTCTCTCAAACTTTCTCTAAAAACTCCACTCTGGACGATTCAGAGCATATTCCTCCTACTCACCCCCCCTCTGACTGCTTTATGCCTGTGATTAAGATTCTTAAGAATGATGTTTTCTATGCCCTCTCTGGACTCAGTCCTCAGAAGCTTATGGACCTGATGGAGTTCCTCGTATTGTCCTTAAACATTGTGCTTCCATGCTGACACCCTGGCTGGTCAAACTCTTTCGTCTCTGCCTGTCAACATCTACCTTTCCTTCCTGCTGGAAGTACGCCTACATACAGCCTGTGCCTAAGAAAGGTGATCGTTCCAATACCTCAAACTACCGTCCTATAGCTTTACTTTCTTATCTATCTAAAGCTTTTGAATAAATTCTTAACCGGAAGATTTGTAAGCATCTATCCACTTCTGACCTTCTCTCTGATCGCCAGAATGGGTTCCGCAAGGGGCGTTCTACTGGTGATCTCCTTACCTTCCTAACTGACTCTTTGTCATCCTCTCTTAGCCGTTTTGGTGAAACCTTTGCTATTGCGTTAGACATATCAAAAGCTTTTGATAGGGTCTGGCACAAATCTTTGTTTTCCAAACTTCCCTTCTACGGGTTCTATCCTTCTCTCTGTACCTTTATCTCCAGTTTCCTATCTGATAAATCTATCTCTGCGGCTCTTTCCTATCTTCCACTCTCTTTCTGTTGTTCATTGATGATATTCTTTTCAAAGCGTACTGTTCTATCTATTCTTACGCCGATGAATCTACTCTGCATTACTCAACTTCTTTTGATAGAAGACCCACTCAGCAGTTACTATACGATTCCAGGCTGGATGCCGCAGAACGCTGAACCTCAGACCTTGCTATCCTTTCCGATTGGGGCAAGCAGATCCTGACGTCCTTCAACGCCTCAAAAAACTCAATATCTTCACCTATCCACTCAACACAATCTTCCAAACACCTATCCTCAATTCTTCGACAATACTCAGCTGTCAGCTTCTTGTACACTAAAATTAATATCCTCGGTCTATCCTTTACTCAAAATCTCAACTGGAAACTTCATATCTCTTCTCTTACTAAATCAGCTTCCTCGAGGTTGGGATTTCTGTATCGCCTCCGCCAGTTTTTTCCCCTTCACAGATGCTATCCATATACAGGGGCCTTGTCCGCCCTCGTATGGAGCATGCATCTCATGTGTGGGAGTCAAAGGCTCGTCTCATCAACTCCCATCCTCATACTGACAGTCTTTTACCTCTTAAATTCTGCCGCCATGTTGCATCTCGTTCTATCTTTTTATCAATATTTTCACGCTGACTGCTCTTCTGAACTTGCTAACTACATGCCCCCCCTCCTCCCGCGGCCCCGCTGCACTCGACTTTCTACTCTAGCTCATCCCTATACTCTGCAAACCCCTTATGCAAGAGTTAACCAGCATCTTCATTCTTTCATCCCTTACACTGATATACTCTGGAACAACCTTCCTTTGACTCTATGTCCTCCTGCCTACGACTCGAACTTTTTCAAGAGGAGTGTATCAAGACACCTCTCCACCTGAAATTGACCTCTCTTTTGGCCACTCTTCACTTATGTCTTTGTAGGAACAGCGATTAGCGGGCTTTTTTCACATTTGCTTTGTTGCCCTTAAGATGATACCTTAGCTGTTAAAAAAGATAAATGTTCGTCTCGAAGGCCAGCCTGCTCATTGGATACAAAAGACTTCAGCTCATCGCTTCCGTACCCAAGCTCTCGACCAAGCTTGCCAAGCTCCTGAATGGAGGACATGCTGAAGGGGGGAGAACAAAACCAACGCATAGTACCACCAACCTACCTGCCGAGTCATAAAAAAGTTTCCACTCCAAGCCTTCACCTCAGGTTAACAGCAGATGTATGCCTCGTGAAAATGAATGGGCAGAAGGCTCGTTGGACTAATTATTTTTTTGCAGCTCTATAAGGCGGACCCAATAGTTGGACAGCTATACAAATAGCGGATGCTGATCCCCCACTGATGACAATCAACCTCTCTAAACGAGGTTACAGAGGCTGTGCAAAGGTTCAATAGTAGAAAGGCAACTGTTTTTTTATATAACATAGATGCAGAGCTGCCTTAAGCTGGAGGTACGGCATTGATCCGTGAGCCGCTTGCGGTGAGTGTCGTAAGGCTATCAGGTGAAATTTCTTCTTACTGGAAGAGGGGCTGGTCACCCCTCTCTGGAAGATAAACCGTCAGGATTGCAATAACTACCACAGTTTCAAACTGCTCAGTGTACCCGTCAATGTGCTTGCCAATCTGTTAACTAATGGGGCGTATATGCCCAGCGACGCGGTTCTTTACAAACTCGCCGCCCATGCTCCCTGCGGTCCTCCCGAGCAAGCTCCCACGCAGCTCCCCTTCCATCTGAAGTCCTTATCAGTTGTCTCGTACAGAAATAATTCTATGAGCAGGATCGACGTCCAGGAGGCGTGCCACGTTCCCATACGTATAGTCGGAGTTGGCGTTCATGAACTAAACTGATAGCAGATATCGATTCAGTTTCACGGAGTAGTCGCTGGTTCGACACGAAGTCATTCCAACGATACCCCGTGAATCTGCGAAGGCACTTGTTACCAATTTATCTATTGCACATGCAAATAAAAAGCCAACTGCTGAGGCTGCAGAAACCTGACTAGTCTGGGTTCAAGCATGGTAAGTCAACAGCTAGCCATATCCTATCATACTGATGGAGATACGATTCAAATTTCGACAGACGATCATTGTAACCTAAATGGATCTCAAGTAGGCGATTGATTCAGTGCATCGCTAAGCACTCTGTGGTCGCCTGCGACTCCGCGGAATTTCTACAAGGATTACTGGTCCATCTACTAGTCTGTGTTAAGGGATTTGGGCTTTGATATGGATGGGAGTGATGGAAGGGGAGGGGGGGGCATGTTCAGCTCCTTTCCCGTTAATACGGGAGTGGGTGGTTAGGCCTTCTTGCCACATCACTTTCCAACACATAAATATACCGGGTTTTAAGCAGAGTTGTGGATCCGATTCATATTTTTTGTTCACATGTGGTCTATAGCGCCGGTCGGCTATTCCTTAGGGGCCTGATGGTCGGCCCGAGCCCGTCATAGCGCAGGCAATTGTTTATAGTGGCGCCATTTTTATTGGCTTATGCTGCCCTCCGGGGCTCATTCTTGATTTCACTTGCACAGCTACTTCTAGAGTCCGGGCTAGTGGGTGGTCTTCAGGACAGCATGTGGGTAGTCTTAGGCCACTCGGCGGTGACTGAAAAATCCCAGGTGGTTAGCGGCGAATTCGAACCCGCATCATCAACAACGCGGCGAATGCGGGGCCGGCACGCTAACCACTCAGCCACCGCATCCCCATTTGTTGCAATATCAGGGTCACTGACATTTTTTGCTGATTGTACAGCAATCCTCACTGAGGAGCTGGGAAATTCTGATTATGTCTCTTATGTACTGAATGAGAAAGCGAGGCTTCTGAGACAGGTCTCCTGAGTTGAGACCAAGGTACAAGGATTTGTCTGTTTACTGGATGAAACAGTCCAATCTGTGTGTGCTTTTGGAAAGGAGATTGCTGTCTTGGAAAATTTCACATACATTGCACTGGTACTATAGAATGATAGTGGGTTTCGTCATCAAGTCTCACCATGACTTGGCTTGACACAAGGTGTTATGAATTTACTCAGCAGCAGTGTATGGCATTGTCAATACCTGTGCAGAAGGACAAATATACAAATATTAAAATCGCTTGTACTACCTGTCTTCTTCTAGGGATATGAGACATGGACACTCGATAGGATATCGATGGAATAAATGTCTCAAATCGGCGATTGCTCCGGAAAATTGAATCTAGGCCCATTATGTGCATTGTCTTGAACGCTAACTCCGGTTATACGGGCATGTGGCACACTACGTAGAAGTCTGACTTCCTAACTGGATTGTTTCTGTAAAAGAAAATCCCGAGTGGAGGAAGCCAAGAGGACGCCCGTAAAGCCTGCCATGAGGCAATGATGATAAAGAAGGAATAACGTAGCAATAATTGTCTCAAATCACTAATTACACTGCGAGACTGAATCTAGGCACATTATATATGCATAGCTCGTGAACCCAAACTCCATGTATACGAGCATGTGGCACGCCGCCTAGAAGTCTTCCTGCTCACCAGGTTGTTTCAGTAGGAAACAATCCTGCATGGTGAAGGTCAAGGTGACGTCATCAAAGTTGATGGATTGAGCGTCGACTAATCCTGCCATAAGGCACATATGATGGGGAGGGAGGCGGGATGGATAATTTGCTGGAAGGAGTTTCGGGGTTGTCGTCGTTGTGTAAGTGATGACCCACCTCATTCCCAATAATTGATTGATTGGGAAAGACAAAACCCAGGCAATGCACACATAAAGACATGCAATTTAACTTACATCCTGTTGACACTATGGATCAGTGGAGAGTTCTTCGGAAAGCCCAGGCCAGCACTGAACCCAGTTATGAATGGTTCATCTGCCTGGTACAGCTCACACGTCTTGGTCTGTAAAAAGAATGATGAATATTGTTAATAACTTTTGAGCGTTACTTTTTTTTTTACGTGGTTAACAACGAGGCGGCCACCAGCCACCATGCATTTTATGTTATGTTATATTAGAGATAACACCTATAGAACACTTCGGAGAGGTCCGTAAACCGCTGTTCACCATTTTTGTTAGCCTTTTTGTTAGCTGTTTTTTTTGTGTTTTTGATTAAGGCGCGAACTGTTATCTCACGTGAGGTCCGGTATACCGTTGCCTGCTTTCACAAGTTGATTGTAGTAAGGTGAGATAACACAATAGCCTTTTTAGTTAAGTGATGTGTGGCCGAGCGGTAGCCGTTATAAGTTCACTTTAGTTCACTTTAGTTCTCTCTCTCAGGTTGATACAAATACCAAATGTATTTTAACTATATTAACAGTTGTACTACATAAGGTTTACAGTTTACGTGAGCGAGACGCATGAAATCAGAGACAGCCACACCGCTGCAGGGCGCGGGGCGGCAGAGCACCGCTCGCCTGCCCGTCACCCGTCTTCTCTCTCTTCTCCGCGTTGTTCGCCCGTTTTATTTGCTTGTAGTTCGTCCGGAAGGGTGTGGGTTCCGGTTGATGACTGTTGATGAAAGTCATCATTTGCTGACCCTAGTGTCAGTTCATCACAGCTTCCCACGGCCAAAAGCACGACGTGTTGTTAGACATCCTGTTGTGCGACACCGACCGGGTGTCGCCACACGTACAGTCATACATACACATGTACATTATAATATACACATTACATCGCTCGGTTCTCTAAAAGTCGCGACCTCGCGACTCACCCGACCTTTAAAAGCAGTATACCTACCCATGTTACAGTCGCACAATGTGTACTAGTTAAACGAGGTCCTGTTATTGCTTAAAAAAATATATATATACAAGTCAGAGCCCGCCTAGCGATACAGCATCGGGAAATGCCAATGATAATAAAAATAATCATGGAAGGAACAAGAAATGGGCAAAGTACATACAGGGCGAGGTAAACAGGGCTAGAGTCGTGGACATGGAAGCTCAGTACTATTCCGAGAAAACAAAATAATAGCTCGAAAAATTATTTACATGATACATCCTAGTAAAATTAAATTGACTAAACTGTCATTAGGATACATGGTAATGGAGCTATTTGGAATAGTAAAAAGAAAAAGGAACAATCCTTGAAGAAGATCTGCTACACACGGAACCTTCGAGTCACACCTGGTCACAAAACTGTCGCAGAGAAACGCTCATCCGTTGCGTGGCAATTAATTGCCAGTGTCGTTACCCTCGGCACGCCTTCAAGACGGGTGGGGTTTACAACAATAGATAAGGTTGTGTGAAAATAGGTAATGTTATCCGTAGAGTCTCCTATTAATTACAATGTGATAATAAGGACAAGTCTGGAGAACCTTAGAACCATCTGCAGTCAGCACCACTAACTCCTAATACTCCGTTTTTCAGGTCTACAGTACTATAAAAGAAAATCCTGTCACCAAGTTGTGAAATCACTGTTGTAACAAATCTCACAGAAATATATAATTCCAGCATAATTGATTAAAGTAATTCCAGCATTAATAAACATCAAATGACAAAGACAAATTTCCACCTATCCCTCGATCGTAACGAACGTGGATGACTGACATCTTTGACGCCAAAAATAATTCCCGTAACGGGTAACAGTGGTATGTCAAGTAAGGGTAAGTAAGACTTGTCTGCTTACTTCCAAAGCTTACAGATATTCACATGCTGGTTACGATAAAAGTTAGGGACAGCATCTGCTCAACTTTAGTTAAGTCTGTCATTGCAGAGAAAAAGTCTGTTTTAAGCAGAAGCACATGAGGTTCAAGGATAAATTGTACCTATCCCTATGTTAGTCTACACCCTCGGTTATTACGGCTCCAATTGAATTAAGAAGACTGACTGCCTTGCATCAACTCAGCAATAAAAGAAAATAGTGGGTTAGAGTGAAAAGTATTACTCAAACACTCCCCTTCTCGCATGAAAAAGATGCAGGCAAAAGCTCAGGAACCAAACATAAATTAGTAGATGCGAGGATGCAGGTTATAGTCGTGGGGTGGAAAGATACACAAAGCAGCGTCAGGCTGAACCTCAAGCCGGCGCTAGTCTTTGGAGACGATCACTATGCACCATTCTGTGCAAAAAAAATCGTAAAGCTCAAATTTCCAACCACCAATTTATCTGACTATTTCTGCCTAAACCACGGGTAAAAGAACACACCAAGGAATTTTTGATTACCGCTGGTGACACCCAAAAAGGTTTAGGTCAGAGGGTCGCGAAGGCCCCCCTCCCCGACGAACGTGTCGACGGGAAACGAAGCTTCAAAAAGGACCCAAAATTATTTTAAATGCCATAAAAGTTGGCTGATAAAACCGTGTAGGTTGCCAGTGGGGCTGTAGTCAAGGGATACTGCACTCCTTCGAAGAGGAACTTTAAGGACAATCATGTACATAAGGAACTCTAGTAATAATCTAGCATTAGCTACAGAAATGGTTTCTCCATCTGTCTAGTTTCCCTGTTTAAAACACGAGATTAAATCAGTAGATAGCCTATAGGCGTCCACTTGCCTATTAAAAAGGCCTGGTTTGCACAGTGTCCACAGCAAAATTTATACCCTTTACGAGGCTGTGTTGCCCATCTTCCCCAAATGTTTCAAGAAAAAGTGACCGAAACGCATCATAATCCTTCCGTCCAGTGAACGCGCTCCTGTTTATGAGGGCCCTGCGCCCGTTCCCGGGATTGACCTTCGAAAAAAAAAATATACATAATATATATACTATACACATTACAATATCCATAACCTTCAAGTGGCGTCATGTGACTACGATATGTTATCAGCAGCGAAATGCTTCGAAACTTTGTTCTGCTAGGCTTATAATCTGCTCATATTTCATCGACACTCAGGAGAATAAGTAGTGTGCGTGCATATATATATATATATATATATATATATATATATATATATATATATATATATATATATATATATATATATCTCACATTATATATATATATATATATATATATATATATATAAAATATTATATATCTATATATATATCTATATATATATCTATATATATATATATATATATATATATATATATATATATATATATATATATATATATATATATATATATATATATATATATATATATATATATATATATATATATATATATATATATATATATATATATATATATATATATATATATATATATATATATATATATATATATACATATATACACATATATATATATATATATATATATATATATATATATAAATATATATATATATATATATATATATATATATATATATATATATATATATATATATATATATAAAAATATATATATATATATATATATATATATATATATAATATGATATATATATATATATATATATATATATATATATATATATATATATATATATATATATATATATATATATATATATATATATATATATATATATATATATATATATATATATATATATATATATATATATATATATAAAAATATATATATATATATATATATATATATATATATATATATATATATATATATATATATATATATATATATATATATATATATATATAGACATATATATATATATATATATATATATATATATATATATATATATATATATATATATATATATATATATATATATATATATATATATTTTTATATATATATATATATATATATATACATTATATATATATATATACATTATATATATATAGGTGGGGGTGCAACCCTTCCCCCCTCCCCAAAAGCAGCGGGGCTGCTGGCCACCTGACACTATAGGGCAGAGACGCAGGACCCCTGGGAGGATTAATCCCCCGGGTACCCAAAGAACGAAGCAAAGAGGGGAAAAACAGCTCGGGGAGGTTGAGGACGCTGCATTTCTCATTAAGATAGACCTACCACTCTTCCTTCCCCTCATATTCTTCCTCCTCCTCCTCCTCCTCCTCTTCTTCCTTTTCCTTTCCCACTTCCTCCTCCTCCTCCTCTTCCTCCTCTTCCTACTCCTACTCCTCCCATGGGGCAACAGCCTCACCCACATTTCGCACTTTTTTCAAACCGCTAATTTAGACGTCGAAAGTCCCTCCTCCTGACAACGGCTTGCAGTGACCAGATCAAGTTCGGCAGCACCGAAGATGAACCGAGCATCGAAAATAGATTTATTGGTGATAATATTGCACGCAGCACCAAGACAAGGAACCACTTCTGCATGCCAGGTGCAAAGTTGGATGACATCGCAACGCAACGCACACTGTATGTTATATACGCAGAAATAAACGACATCAAGACAATGTGTGACGACCTTCTGCCGAAATACCGACGAGTCATTCGCCTCTATAAAGACAAGTGAAGGCACATCATCCTTTCCGGCTTCCTCCCAAGACTCAAGGCACACCCAGTTTCTACAGCAAGGCTTTCAGCGTCAACACAAGGTTGAAGAAGCTATGTGATGACGAAGGCGTGGCCTTCATAGATGCCTGAGATCAATTAACCGAACAACCGTACACTTAAAAGAGGTTGGATCAGCACGATTTGGAAGATTGCTGAACGAGGAAACTGGCAGTAACTGGAAAAAAAAAACACTACATACTGTGGGTTGTGTGTATGACTTGAGGGATGACGGAAACACACAATTCTCTTAAATAGGTTATATTCTAGTGAAAACGAGTACAGACAGTTACGGGTGCGTGTAGAGCACCTTGACAGAGTGGAGGGACGCACCTAACTGACTCAGTTGCCTCTGGGAACAGGGCTCCCAGACGGCGCCTGCTAGCTAACTAAACTACCCGCTAGCTAACTAGACTACCCACTAGCTATCTATACTACCTGATAGCTAATTAAGCTAACCCACACCTCTCTTCCCCCTTCACGCTCATAGTCTTGAGCAGATTGCTTCAGCTTGATATGTTCTGAGCGGTGAGGGGCTGGATCGTCACAGTGAGTGGGCTGCTCATTCAGACTCGGGGGGCTGGCTGTGGGGAAGTGCACAGGACGGAGGAAACGTCGGTTACGCCACCAGACGCAGCCACTCGGTAGCCGGACATTGTAGGCTCGCGACTTGTCCAGTCCCATGATGGTGCCGACTTTGTCACAACGCAGAAATGTTGGATCTTGAATCCAAACTTGGCCGTTGATCTTCAGTTTGGGAAGGGGATGTGCATGCGCGTTGTAGGTGCTCTCGACGACTTGTGCACGTTTGGCAGTTCGTCAGTCACACTGTTCCGTCTGGGTCTGCCACTTTTCCAGGGAGGACTGTGGGTGCGCTGGGACGCAGGAACGTAGAGGGCGTCCGTACAACACTTGAGCTCTAGAACGGCCGGTGTAGCTCGGGGTGTTTCGGAGCTCTAGCAGTCCCCGATCGAAGTCCTCACAGTCAATGTTGCCCGATGAAGCTACTTTTAGAATCAGATGTTTTACTGACTTGACTGCAGCCTCGGCGTGACCGTTGGGTTGTGGGTAGTGCGGCGAAGACACCACATGTCTGACTCCCCAGCGTCCAAGAAAGGCTGCGAAGTCCCGGCTTGTAAACTTGGGTCCTCCGTCGGTCCGAAGACGCACTGGGACGCCCATGCCCCTGAAGTAGTGCCGAAACTAGCAGATGGTGGCGGCGGACGTTATGTCGTTACCGCATGGTATCACGACGGGCCAACCTGAGAGGCGGTCAGCGATGACGATGAACGATTTCCCAGCTACAGCGAGGAAATCCGCCGAAACAGATTCAAACAGACCGGTCTGGTGGGATTGTCATCGTAGAGCAATGGTTCCTGCGGCTAGCTAGGCTGCATGGCTTGACAGGGCTCGCATGCTCGGATGGAGTTGACGATATCAGAGTTGATACCCGGCCAATAAACAACCTGACTTGCACGTCTCTTGGTGACCTCTGCTCCTCGGTGGCTGTCGTGTAGACGAGCTAAGACTTTGCGGCTTAGGGCTGCAGGGATGACAATGCGTGCTCCATAGAGAACAAGGTCGCCATCACAATAAAGGTCATCACGTAGCTTCCAATAGGGTAGGAGTTTCGAGTGAAGGTCATAGCGGTTTCGACGAAAACAGTTCTTCACGTGGTCCAGAAGCCTGACGTATGAGGGGTCGCCTCGAACTGCAGCTTGTAGGTCCTCGAGCACCATTTCGTCGGGGGATGAATTATCCGAACGTTGTGGGATGGCAAGGGACTGGATGGCCTGCACGGTGGAGAGTCGTCGAAATGTTGTGGTGGATGAAGTGGCGGGAGAGTCGATCTCTGAAGAGTTACTGGGAGGATATTCATTCCCTTCGCTGCTTGCGCTGCGTAACCTGTTGGTATGCTTCATTGCGAGGATGGGCTTCAGGAATGCCTCCGGGATGATCGACAGTTCCTTCAACTCTTCTCAGGAAGGCAGTGGTGTCGGAACTCCGCCGTGCACATCAATCCACGTTGAGCATGACTTGACTCCGAAAGTGATGACGGCCTCGAAGGAACCAACTGCAGGGGGCATCTCGGAACCATCGGCTGTAAACCGCTTAGCCCTGGGCGGCGATTCGAGATCATGCTTTGCCAGTCCTACGGTTCGTAGGTGTTGCGGGCCTATAACTGTGACGTCAGCGCCAGTGTCAGGAATCATCTGCAAGCATGCTGACACATTCTTGTGGGTGACAGTGACGTTGATAGGCTGCAGGCACTTAGCACTGGGGCAAGGGATCGATCCCATACGTCGGACGTGGCTCGAACACTGCCACTGGTCTCGCGGTTGACTTCCAGGTGAAGGAGGACGCGATGTGTTGTTGCTGATGCGTGGAGTACGTCGCTGGTATTGAGCCTTAGGTTTCGACTGGTTACAATACTTGTAGTAGTGGCCGAGGCGACCGCATAAACGGCAATGAGCATTCCTGGCAGGGCATCGTAGTGTGTGTCACCAATGTCCCTTAAAGGCAACAACCTCTGCAAATGGCCTCAGTGGCTGTACACGCACGCTGACTGTGCTGCTTCCCACATCAATTGCACTGCTCACATGACAGGGATGCCCCAGTCTGAGAAACAGCTTTCACCTTCAGAGCATTCTTTTTCGCCTTCTGGTTATGTGACGTGGCCCTTACGGCAGTAGGGGGAGCGCGCAGGGCAACGCTGTATGGCGAGCAGCTTCGTAGGCCCGACATTCCATCACTATGTCTTGAAGGGTACAAGAAGCGTCAAGAGAGATATGGCGTCGCAAGAATTCTTCGTCTCTGACACCCATTAAGATTACTTGCTTGATCTGGGTCTTTTCGCATTCTCTATGGCAGCCTTTACATACGTCGACTTCCTCGGAAGCCCTCATCAAGCGTACGCAGAAGTCAGCGAACTGTTCGCCTTCCATCTGTTTAATGCTAAAGAGTCCCGGTCGACGTAATGCCTCATTCCTTCGGCCCTTGATGTGTTCCTGAAGGACATCCAGTGAAACATGAGTCCGTCTACGTAGAAATAACAACACATAACAACTAGCAACTAATACCTGCAATTATTTACAGACCTCCAAAACTGCAGACAACCGATGACGCTACCCTATACAACGAGATTCACCCTCTAATACAAGACCAAAATATGCAGTAATAATAGGGGATTTAACTGTGCCAACGTTGAATGGGGCTTATTGACTGGGGTCCAGGAGGGCACCAGACTCATAGAAATGGTGGATGATTGATTCCTCACTCAAGTTATAACTCAGACAATGAGAGAAAGTATCATCCTGGACCTAGTACTAGTGAGTGACCCTGACCGCATGCGGGAGTGTAAGGTAGGAAATAAACTAAGTGGTTGCCATCACCACATGATCCATTTTAATTAATGTCATTCAACACAAACACTTCGAAAACCCAACATTGATACCCGATTTCCGAAAGGCAAACTTCAACTTAGCCCGCGAACTGCTCCCTCCTGCTACGTGGGACTATAACTTTTTTTTTATTATCGTCAAGCTCAACGTCAGTACAATCGATGACACGTGGAACGTCTTCAGGGACAAGCTCCTGGAAGTCAGCGCGCGACCTTCCCCGGGTTTACTCAGTCAACGCGCGACCTTCCCCGGGTTCACACGTGACTTCTTGCTCCGCTGCTGTGTGGAGCCAACTCTCTCTTTCCTCTGCTTTCCTCTGCTTTTGCGGTGTGAGGCGTTCTGTGCTTCTGTGAACTGCTGTTGTGCTGGATGACTACAAAACCAGGCGGATTACCCTGACTTCTACTACAGACCGCTAATTGTTCTGATTTAGTATTTACCTTGTTAGATAGTGATCCACAGTTACTCCTAGGACAAGTGTATTAAGCTTCCCACATCTACACTAAATTCAACACTCTTTCACGCTAACCCAGTGCTACACGGTTTTATATTGTTTTTATGTTTTTTTTTTACTCTGCTGTGATAATAGGACCACGTGAATCAGGCGCGCCAAGCTACGTTAATTTCTAAGTTCATACAAAACACTAGATACTCCACTTTCCGCGCAAACCTAGTGAACACAGTTATTATCTTCTTTACGTAAGTGATTTGTCAGTATATTAATATTGGCCTGTGTTTTGTCTTGGTGGGAAGAAATAACCGCGCCTTTTTCCCGAGACACACCCTTTTCCCTGGGGAATTGACCTGACTACGACCTGACAGCAGCTGTTGGTTTGTTTTCGTAGATACACATTTTTGCACAGAGATTTGACCTGACGACCTCACCGCAGCTGCGTACTTTGCTATTGTCTTAACGCGCCTAATTATTTCCGTCTTGCCTCGCCCATATCTTCACCATGCCGTCCTTCAAGCGTTGTTCTGGGTGTGGCCTTCGCATGGCCAAGCAGTACTTTCTTTCCAAGGACGTTTGTAGGTTCTGCGTTAAGACTCAGAAGGATGATCAGAGGATCATAGAGTTAGAGAATAGGGTTACGACTCTCGCCGCCCAGGTAGACTTATTAGCTAGTGCAGCAGCAAGCCCCGCCTCCTCCTCTTCCCCTTCCTCTCCCTCTTCCTCTTCCTCTTCTTCCTCCTCCTCCTCTCCATCACCGGTATTGTCTTCACCCATACAGCAGCCCCTCCCATCCTCCTCCTCCTCCTTCACCTCGCCTTCCTCTTCCGTCCCCCCTCTCCCCTCTTCCCGCCCACCCTCCTCCTCCTCCTCTCCCTCTTTCTCCTCCTCGTCCTCCGCCTCCTCGCTCGTCCCTCCCTCCCACACCTGTCCTTCACCTTCCCTTTCCCCCTCTTCCTCCTCCCTCTCCTCGTCCGTTCCTCCCTCCCCCACCTCACCCTCCCTTTCTCCTCCTCCTCCTTCCTCTTCCTCCTCCTCCTTCTCCTCCTCCTCCTCCTCCTCCTCCTCCTCGCCTTCCTCTTCCGTCCCCCCTCTCCCCTCCTCCCGCCCACCCTCCTCCTCCTCCTCTCCCTCTTTCTCCTTCATGTCCTCCGCCTCCTCGCCCGTCCCTCCCTCCCACACCTGTCCTTCACCTTCCCTTTCCCCCTCTTCCTCCTCCCTCTCCTCGTCCGTTCCTCCCTCCCCCACCTCACTCTCCCTTTCTCCTACCACTTCTTCCTCTTCCTTCTCCTCCTCCTCCTCCTCCTCCTTTCCACCTTCCACCTCTTCCACAATTTCTCCTCGTTCTTCACAGCAGATCCCTCCCCTCCCCCCTTCACCCACCCCTCCTTCTGGCCCCTCTCCTGACCGCCGGGTTCTTGTTGTTGGTGATAGTCAGGTTCGTTTTGTTGACAGGTATTTTTGCTCCAAGGATAAGAACAGGACGAGGGTGTGTTTCCCAGGGGCAGGGGTGGGCCATATATCAGACAGCATTGAGGCGTGTATGGCAAGCGAGGGATCGAACCCCGTTGTCTTTCTCAGCTGTGGCGGAAACGACGTTTCCCGTGTGCTAAGCGAGGACCTTCTCAGACGTTTTAGAGAATTGTTAGGCAGGATACGTGACAGCTGGTGGGTCGCCAGTAGTGTGTGGCGTCCTGCCAAGGAGGGGCGTTGGCGATGGATGGCTGTCCAGGGCGATAGCAGTGAACAGCAGACTTGCCGAGCACTGCGAACATGGCTGTTCGTCGACAATTGGGACCTCTTCTTTGGCAACGACGCCCTCTACGCCCGTGACGGGATACACTTCACGTTCAAGGGTGTTGAGGCTCTCTCAGACTCCCTTGAGCGAGCACTTGGTACCCTAAGGGATTTTTTAGTATAGGCGAGGGGGGGAGGATTAATGGGAGAGGACATCTAGCTCATAATATAACCAGGCAGCTTAGAAGTAATTATAGGGGAGTAACAGAGGACGGCCTAAGAATCTTCTATACTAACAGCTGGAGCCTCAGAAACAAGATAGACTTACTAAGGGGTGAAGCTTGTTCTGAAAATTTTGACATAATAGCGATCACTGAGACATGGATAGACACTGCCAAAATAAATTTTAGATCAGAATTTGAAATAACGGGTTATTAGATGTTTCACAAAGACAGAAGGGGCAGAAAGGGAGGTGGAGTTGCGCTATATGTTAAAGACTCACTTTATTGTTTAGTTAACAATTCAGTCAAAACTAACATGGATTCAGAATCAGTTTGGGTGGACGTTTACAAAGGGAAAGAAAAACTAACTCTAGGAGTTCTGTACAAGCCACCCAACCTTAACAGGCAGGACACGAGTATATTACTACAGGAGATTGGCAGGGCGAGTAGGAGTAAAAATGTCTGCGTAATGGGGGACTTTAATTATAGGAATATAGACTGGGAAGACCTAGTGGGTGACCTGGAAGCCGAGGATTTTCTTGAAGTTATACAAGATAATTTCCTTAAGCAGGTAGTTACTGAGCCTACCAGAGGAGATAACATATTAGACTTAGTCCTAACCAATAATGGGAACTTGCTACGTGAGTTGGAGGTGGGCGGAGAGTTAGGAAATAGTGATCACAGAACGGTTCGTTTTATCTTAGACTGGGGGGTAACCCGCGAACCACACCCACTGTTAGTGCCAGATTTTAGAAGAGGAAATTACGAGGGGCTTCGAAGACATCTTGAAGGGGTAAACTGGGATAATTTAGGGATTCATGAGGGCCAGAACTGCGGATTGGAGAGCCAGGAGAACCAGGTAGAAATGTCTTACAATAATTTAGTTACAGTAATAGTAGAGGGGCAAAGACAACATATACCACAGCGAACACTTAGAAAAGAAAACAATGACCCTAAGTGGATAACTCGTGGACTAAAACACGAGATAGGGTTAAAGAAGGGAATTTATCAGAAAATAAAGAATGGTGAAACACATATCAGGGGCCGGTACGTCGAACTATCTAGATTAGTTAAGAAAAAAATCAGGATAGCAAAAAGGAACTATGAGATCAAAGTAGCAAATGAGGTGAAAAGTAATCCTAAGGGCTTCTTTCAGATGTATAGAACAAAAACACGGGAGAAAATTTGACCGCTGAAAACAAACACAGGGGAGCTAGTAGAAAATTACGAAAATATGAGCAGATTGTTGAACGACTACTTCCTTTCAGTATTCACACAGGAGGATCGAACGACTATACCGGAAAGGGTTCAGGTGTACGAGGGCGGGGATGGAGATAAATTGAGGGATATAATCATTACCAGGTAAGTAGTTCAGGATGAGATAGATAGGCTTAAGAGGAACAAATCGCCAGGTCCTGACGGGATATTTCCGAGGGTATTAAAGGAACTAGATGATGTACTCAGTGACCCACTAACCAACATCTTTAAGATGTTGGTAAATACTGGCTATGTGCCGAACCTATGGAAAGTAGCTAATGTTACGCCGATTTTCAAAAAGGGGGACAGGTCAGTTACTTCAAACTATCGCCAAATTAGCTTAACATCGGTTATAGGCAAGCTGTTGGAGTCCATAATAGCCAGGAACATTCGGGAGCATCTAGAGAAACATAGCTTAATTCACGACTCGCAGCGTGGGTTCACGAAAGGTAGGTCATGCCTCACCAATCTCTTGTCCTTCTACAATAAAGTATTTGAGGCGGTAGACAGAGATTAAAATTATGATGTAATCTATCTTGATTTTAGTAAAGCGTTTGACAAAGTTCCTAACCAACGACTGTTGCTTAAATTACAGACTCACGGAGTAGAGGGTAAAGTTTTGAACTGGGTCAAGGCGTGGCTTAGCAATAGGAAGCAAAGAGTGGAAATCAATGGTAAAATATCTGACTGAGGATGTGTTACGAGTGGGGTCCCACAAGGTTCGGTATTAGGTATACTTTTGTTTATTATTTATATCAATGACTTACATACAGGAATTAGTAGTGATGTCAGTAAGTTTGCAGATGATACCAAGATCGGTAGAGTAATTGAGTCGGATCAGGACCCTAGTATTCTCCAGGGTGAACTAAACAGATTGTGTGACTGGGCGGATAAATGGCTGATGGAGTTCAATGTAGGGAAGTGCAGTATTCTGAGTGTAGGTAGGAACAACCCCTCACATAACCATTGCTTAAATGACACTCTCATAAGCAGGTCTGGGTGCGAGAGGGATTTAGGGGTCTTAGTGAGCTCTGATCTCCGTCCAAGGGCACAATGCATTCAAGCTAGAAATCGAGCAAATAAGGTACTGGGATTTATTTCAAGGAGCGTAAGCAACAGAAGTGCCGAAGTCTTCCTCAAACTATATTTAGCATTAGTTAGACCTCATCTTGACTATGCGGTTCAGTTCTGGTCACCTTACTGTATAATGGATATCAAAGTGTTAGAATCGGTGCAGAGGAGGATGACTAAGATAATTCAGGGGTTGAGAAACTTGCCATACGAGGAGAGAATCAAACAGTTAAACTTGCATTCTCTAGAAGGCGAAGGGTGCGTGGAGACATGATCGAGGTTTATAAATGGATGAAGGGCTTTAATAAGGGAGACATTCATAAGGTTTTGTTGGTAAGAGAACCGGGTAGGACATGAAGTAATGGGTTTAAACTGGATAAATTCAGATTCTAGAGGGACATAGGCAAAAATTGGCTTGCATTCTCTAGAAGGCGAAGGGTGCGTGGAGACATGATCGAGGTTTATAAATGGATGAAGGGCTTTAATAAGGGAGACATTCATAAGGTTTTGTTGGTAAGAGAACCGGGTAGGACACGAAGTAATGGGTTTAAACTGGATAAATTCAGATTCTAGATGGACATAGCCAAAAATTGGTTTACAAACAGGGTGGTGGATGAGTGGAATAGGCTTAGTAGTCATGTGGTGAGTGCCAATACAATTGTCACATTCAAAAATAGATTAGATAAATTCATGGACAGCGATATTAGGTGGGGTTAGATACACGGGAGCTACACGGGAGCTTAGGTTCAGAGGAGCTGCCTCGTACAGGCCTACCGGCCTCTTGCAGACTCCTATGTTCTTATGTTCTTATGTTCTTAAGTAGAGAGGACGACAGTTCCTATAAAATCCAGAAGAGTGAATGGTGCCGTAAATTCACCGTCGGTGTCCACAGAGATGAAAAGAGCAATAAACGTAAAAAAAAAAAGAATTATTATTTGATGAAGAAAAAACACGGCCGAAACCCGTGTTCAGTATTGAAATAGCCTCAGAGCTTGTCGGACCCTCTGTAGGGCTACTAAACGCAACCACGAAAAACAAAAAAAAAAACAAAAAAATCACCTACATCAGAATAACAAAAAGGTCAAAACCAACATTGACCCTGACAAACGAGATAGGCTCATTAACCAAGGACCGTAAACACATGTCCAGAGTCATCAACAGTAATTTTGCGTCCGTATTCACGATCGAGGACAAATATACCCTAGGGCGATGTTCCTCGCAGGGGGGATGAATCCCCGTTACAATATCGGCCCATGATGTGAAAAAGTATTTGGACAGGCTCAGCACGAATAAGTCAACGATACCTGACAACTTGTCAGCACGGCCTCTTAAAGAACTAAAGCAGCAAATACTGCAGCCCCTCACAAGCATATTTAACCGGTTACTTCAACTGAACAAAGACCCTGAAGACTGGAAAATGGTGAATGTAACACCGATTTAAAAAAAAAAAAAGACAAGACCGTTACCCCAAACTACAAAAAAAAAAAAAAAAAAAAAAAAAATTGCACACAGCACGGCATCCAAAACAAGCGTTCTTCCCTACCAGAATTTATTGGATTTCTTCCAAGGTATATACGACAACTGGGATAATCACATCCCAAGCGATGTAATATACCTGGACTTCTAGAAAGCCTACGACAAGGTACCACACGACCGACTCCTTAAAAAAAAAAAAAACTCAGCTGGTATAGGAAGAATCTAACTGCATGGATAACAGATTGGCTCACCAACAGAAAACAGCGAGTATTATTCCACGAGCAGGCTTCTGAGTGGCTACCAGTCACTAATGGGGTACCCCAGGGGTCGGTGCTGGGATCCATTCTCTTCATCTTATACATCATTGACTTGGGAACAAGACTGAAATCCTCCTTGTAGAAGTTCGCCGGCGACACCAAAGTAGGCGGAAGGGCTATCACAACGGCCGACTGCGAAGTCATTCAAAAGGACCTTGACCAGATCATTCAGTGGTCAGAAAAGTGGCAAATGACCTTCAACGTTGACAAATGCAAAGTCATGCACTTTGTTTCTAGAAACAGTAACCATACATACAATATGCGTGGGAAGCCTTGCAGGTCGTGCAGGAAGAATCAGGTCTTAGAATCACCATCAGCAGTGACCTAAAATACACAAAGCTCACTGTAAAAAATCATACAACAAAGCCAACACAATGCTTGAGTTTATAGCAAGAAATTTCGAGTATAAGACGCCGGAAGTAATGTTATCCTAATATAACTCAATGGTGAGACCTCACCTCGAGTAATAGTATTAGGTACAATTCGGGTTACCCTAATTACAGAAAAGACATTGAATTATTAGAAAAAAATCAGCGACGCGCTACGAAGATGATCTCCCACTTGAGAGCCCTGCCATATGAAGAGACGCTTACGAGGTGATATGATTCAGGTGTTCAAGTACCTAAAGAACTTCAGTAAGGTCAACCACTCCAAGCACTGTGAGCTAGAGACTAACTCAAAATTTAGAAACAATCTTCTACCAATTCAAGCGAAGCGATGCAGTACAGACATTGGAAGGATTTTTTTTCTCTGAGTCATACGCCATTGGAATGACAGGATGACTTCAGCGCTCCTATTGCCTACGTTCCTAGAGATGAAACCCAGTACTCTGTTCGCCCTATTTTTTAGCCTGAAAGCATTGAGCCCTAGGACGGAGGTCAGCGCTCACTAAGACTCCTTAGTCTCTCTCGCGCCGAGTCCTGCTTAGAGGAGTGTCATTTAAAGAGTAAATGCGTGATGGGTTATTCCTACCTATACTCAGAATACTACACTTCTAGATATTGAATTCCATCTACCACTTCCTTGCCCAATCACATAGTCTGTCAAGCTCATCCTGGAGAACGCTAGCGTCCCTGTCTGTTTGGATTACTCTACCGATCTTGGTATCATCTGCGAAATTACTGACATCACTACTAATTCCTGTGTTCAAGTCATTGATGTAAATGATAAAAAGGAGCGGACCCAGCACTGACCCCTGTTGGACTCCACTCGTAACACTGCTCCATTCAGATATTTTACCATTAATTTGTACTCTGCTTCCTACCACTAAGTCACGCCCTGATCCGGTTCAAAACTTTGCCATCTACGCCGTGAGCCTGTAATTCTAGTAATAGCCGGTGAAGAGGGACTTTGTCGAACTCTTTACTGAAATATAGATATAATGTCATAGTTTTCATCTCGGTCAACCACCTCGATTAAATTACACTGGCCAACAATTTTTGGGGGGCATATAAGGTGAGACCATTTTGGGGGAATATTGGGGTCGCTGAATTCGAAAATGACATTAGTTTTGTCCAGTTGGCTCTAGTTTTTGAGATATTGCTGACATGCGTTTTATAGTATCTGCGAATCCATACACAATGATACTAATTGGATTGCCGTGTTATTGGTACATGAATATTTCAACAAAACCACGTTTATTATGCTGTTTAGGCTATTAATTGACCATCAAACTGTCGAATAAATGTACCACTTTCATTTAAGTTTTTCGATTATATATGAACACTTAAAATATGATATTTACTTGCAGCATGCTACTAATTGAACACTGAGCATTTTTTTTCAGTAGTATCCTTATTTAATACAAGAGATTAATGAAACATTATAAAATTAAAATATGATTTCTAATGAAATTCCACACTCAAAGTAAACAAGGAAAATATATCATTTAAGCTAGTCAACATCCTGTCTCGCAAAACCAATCTCGCAAGCCGTCCAGGTCACTGTACTTTACTTCATCTGAAGGAAGCTTATCGTATATAACTTCCTTTTGTGAGTTTCTCGAGTACAATCACGCATAAGGCTCCAGCAGTAATCGGACATCATGTGGGCGTTCCAAATGCCTTGGTACCGTTCCTCCATAGTCTTGTTGTCTTGGTGGAAACGTTCTCGCTGTTCTACGCTTACATCACCAAGGTTTTCAGGGAATCTGTCTAAATGGCTAAACAGGTAGTGGATTTTGATACTCATTCTTGTTCCCAGAGCTTGGACGTTTTTTAGCATCACTTCGACTAGTTCCTGGTAGTTACTTGCTTTTTTTTTGCCCAGGAAGCCTTGCACAACTGCGACAAAAGAAGACCACGCGGCAGCCTCAGTCTCAGTCATGTGGGAGACAAAATTTTCATCCTTAATCAGCTTTCTAATTTGTGGCCCAACAAAAATTCCTGCCTTCAGTTTCTCATTACTCAGACCAGGAAATTCGGAGCAGATGTAACTGAAGCTTGCACCATCTTGATCTAACGCTTTCACAAATTGTTTCATTAGGCCCAACTTGATGTGTAGTGGAGGCAGGATGATTCGATCATGGTTAACCAGCGGTTCATTTATGACATTTTTCTCCCCCACAACAAGCCCTTCATGAATGGGCATATCCTTCTTTTCCCAGTGCTGATTGTTGGCTCTGCTGTCCCATAGACAAAAGGAACATGGGTACTTGGTATAATCACTTTGCTGTCCTAACAAAAAAAATAACTATTTTTAAATCCCACATATGATCCATTTATGTTCATCATAACACAGTTTTTGTAGAACCATCTTTACACTCGCGTAGTGCTCTTTCAATATTACTGAATGGCTAATTGGGACACATGCGAACTTGCCACCATTGTGCAGCAATACACACTTCAAATTTCGTTTAAAGCTATCAGTGAATAAACGCCACTCATCTGCATTGTACTTGGGCAGTCCTATTGCTGAAAGAAGGTCTTGGATGTTGATGCAAAACACAAAGTCGTTTTCTTCACTGAAATAACGAATAGGTTCCTCGTCTGTTACAGTAAAATGTTATCAGTGTTCACTGAGACGGGAGGTAGAGAGTGGATGATAGGACAGAGCCCTGTGGAACACCACTGTTAATAGGTTTAGGGGAAGAACAGTGACCGTCTACCACTGCAGAGATAGAACGGCCGGAAAGGAAGCTAGAGATTAAGGAACAGAGAGAAGGATATAATCCGAAAGAGGTCAGTTTAAAAAGCAAAGACTTGTGCCAGATTATATAGAAAGCTTTCGATATGTCTAGTGGAACTGAAAAAGTTTCACCGAAACGGCTAACAGAGGAAGACCAAGAATAGCACAAAAATAGCACGAAAATCGCCAGTAGAACGCCCATTGCGATCAGATAGATGGTCGGAAGTGGAAAGGTGCTTTTGAATCTTCCGGTTAAGGATTGATTCAAAAGCTTTAGATAGGCAGGAAAGTAAAGTTATAGGGCGGTAGTTTGAGGGGTTGGAGCGGTCACCCTTCTTAGACACAGGCTGTATGAAGGCATACTTCCAGCAGGAAGGAAAGGTAGATGTTGACAGGCAGAGGCGAACGAGTTTGACCAGGCTGGGTGTCAGAACGGAGGCACAGTTTTTAAGGACAATAGGAGGCACTCCATCAGGTCAATCAGGCCGAACGCGAAAAAAAAAATGTACGTACACATACCCATTCAAAAACCCACATACACATATGCATACACATATACACATAGTCCTAACCACTTATGAAAACATATATACATACATACATATAATTACACATGCAGACAAACACATACACACATGCCGACTTTCCCGTACACACACACACACACACACACACACACACACACACACACACACACGGGGGCGAGGAGAGAGAGAGAGAGAGAGATTCCCGCCCCTGGCGCAGTTCCCAGGAAGGTCTTAGTTGTTGGGGACAGTCAAGTCAAGCTCAATGGCAGGTACTTTTGTTCAAGGGATAAAGGCGATAGACTTTAGAGTTTGCTTTCCCGGGGCAGGTATACAACACATTTCTGACAGGATTGAGGATATTCTAGCGGGGGAAAGTACAGAGCCAATCGTCTTCTGCAGTTTCGGTGGCAATGATATCGGTAGAATGGGAAGCGAAGATATATTTAGGCGCTTTAGGAAATCGTTCGCTAAAGTAAGAGACTTCGGGGGTGCCGGCCGTTTGTGGTATTTTGCCAAGGAGGGGGGTAGGTGAGGGATGGCTTTCCAGAGCCTTAGCAGTAAACAGCAGACCGATGGCTCACTGTAAGCGTAATGGTTGGCTTTTCATTGATAGTTGGGACCTCTTCTAAGAGAATTGCACCTTGTATGCCAAGGATGGTGTGCACTTGTCCCTCCAGGAGGTAGAGGTTCTCACAGACTCCCTCGAGCGATCACTTAGCACCCTGCAGGATTTTTTAGGGTAGGCGAGGGGGGAGGGCCTAACATCAGTGGCTATGCATCGCAAAATAGGACTAGAGAGTTTAAGATTAATCGAAAAGATGTAACAAAGGATGGTCTAGCGGCTTATTACACCAGTAGGAGTCTCAGGAACAAGATAGAGCTGCTGAGGTGGAAAGCATGTGTTGAGAAATTCGATGTTATAGCTATCACGGAAACATGGGTGGATACTGCAAACAAAAACTTCATATCGGAGTATGAAATACATGGTTATCAGATGTTTCAGAAAGATAGAAAGGGAAGGAAGGGAGGGGGAGTGGCACTCTATGTTAAAGACACACTTATATGTTCCGCTAACAATATTATTCAAACAAATGGAGACCCAGAGTCAGTTTGGGTGGACGTCCATAAAGGGAAAGACAAACTAACTCTATTTTTTTTAACAGGCCACCCAACCTTAGCAGGTAGGGCACTGATATTATTACTACAAGAGGTTGGCAGGGGGAGCAGGAGTAAAAATGTCTGCATAATGGGGGATTTTAACTATAGGAATAGTAGGCGGGGTGGGTGATCTAAAATCTGAGGAGTTTCTGAAATTAATACGAGATAATTTTCTCAATCAGACAGTAACTGAGCCCACCAGGGGTAACAACATTCTAGACTTGGTTGTACCTAACAATGATGATATGTTCAGTGAGCTAGATGTTGGGGGAGAATTAGGTGGCAGTGATCACAAGGAAATTAGGTTTAAATTAGCCTGGGTGTGACCCATGAACTCAACCCTGTGTTGGTGCCAGACTTTATAAGAGCCGATTATGAGGGGCTTAGAAGACACCTTGAGGAGGTAAATTGGGGAACCTTAGGGCTAGATAGGGGCCAGATCTCAGGGCTGGAACCTGAGAGGCAGGGGAACCATGTAGAAATGACCTACAATATTTTAGTTAGCGTAATAGCAGAAGGCCAGAAACAGCATATCCCTTACCAAGCACGTAGGAAGGAAAATAACGACCCCAAATGGATGACCCACAGACTCAAGCATGAGATTGGATTGAAGAGAGGAATTTATAGGAAAATAAAGGACGGAGAAACCCACCTCAGGGGTAGGTATTTTGAACTAGCCAGGTCGGTGAAGAGGAACACCCGCCTAGCAAAGATAAATTATGAGACTAGGGTAGCCAACGAGGCCAAGCGCGATCACAAGGGCTTCTTCAAATTGTACAGAACGAAAACAAGGGAAAGAATTGGACCGTTGAAAACAAACACAGGGGAGCTCGTTGAGGATGGAGAAGATATGAGTCAAATGTTGAATGACTATTTCGTCTCAATTTTCACGCAGGAAAATTTAACAACCATTCCGGAGAGAGTTCAGGTATATGAGGGCGAAGATAACGACAAATTGAGGGATATGATCATCACTAGGCAAGTAGTCCAGGATGAGATTGGTAGGTTGAAGAAAAACAAATCGCCGGGCCCAGACGAAGTATTTCCAAGGGTTCTGAAAGAATGCAAGGAGGTCCTCAGTGGCCCACTTACCGATACCTTTAAGATGTCGGTAAATTCAGGGTATGTGCCCAATCAGTGGAAAGTAGCTAATGTGACGCCGATTTTCAGAGAGGGAGACAAGTCAGCCAGCTCAAATTATCGCCCAATTAGCTTAACATCAGTTGTAGGAAAGATGTTGGTGTCAATTATAGCCGGGAGCATTCGGGACCATCTAGAGAAGAATAACACTGGTGAACAACAACAACAAAAAAAAAAAAAATCAAAAGGAACGGGATGTCAGAGCGTTTTTATGGTAAATCAGGGTCGGTGAATCCGTAAATGCATTTACTTTTGTTGAATTGGCTGTACTTTCAAAGATATTGGACATCAACAAATTTCAGTAGTTGTATTCATTCGTATTTGGAAAATTTTCAGACTGCAAGAGGGAAGCTGCACAAACAAGGATATCTGAATGACTTGGTTAGAGATCTAGCTTTGTCAAAGGAGGCAGCTGAGATTTTGGCCTCCCGTCTCAGTGAACACTGATAACATTTTACTGTAACAGACGAGGAACCTATTCGTTATTTCAGTGAAGAAAACGACTGTGTGTTTTGCATCAATCTCCAAGACCTTCTTTCAGCAATGGGACTGCCCAAGTACAATGCAGATGAGTGGCGTTTATTCATTGACAGCTTTAAACGAAATTTGAAGTGTGTATTGCTGCACAATGATGGCAAGTTCGCTTGTGTCCCAATTAGCCATTCAGTAATATTGAAAGAGCACTACGCGAGTGTAAAGATGGTTCTACAAAAACTGTGATATGATGAACATAAATGGATCAGATGTGTGGATTTAAAAATGGTTAAAATTTTGTTAGGACAGCAAAGTGGTTATACCAAGTACCCATGTTCCATTTGTCTATGGGACAACAGAGCCAACAATCAGCACTGGGAAAAGAAGGATATGCCCATTCATGAAGGGCTTGTTGTGGGGGAGAAAAATGTCATAAATGAACCGCTGGTTAACCATGATCGAATCATCCTGCCTCCACTACATATCAAGTTGGGCCTAATTAAACAATTTGTGAAACCGTTAGATCAAGATGGTGCAAACTTCAGTTACATCTGTTCCGAATTTCCTGGTCTGAAGGCAGGAATTTTTGATGGGCCACAAATTAGAAACCTGATTAAGGATGAAAATTTTGTCTCCCACATGACTGAGACTGAGGCTGCCGCGTGGTCTTCTTTTGTCGCAGTTGTGCAAGGCTTCCTGGGCAAAAAAAAGGCAAGTAACTACCAGGAACTAGTCGAAGTGATGCTAAAAAACTTCCAAGCTCTGGGAACAAGAATGAGTATCAAAATCCACTACCTGTTTAGCCATTTAGACAGATTCCCTGAAAACCTTGGTGATGTAATCGTAGAACAGCGAGAACGTTTCCACCAAGACAACAAGACTATGGAGGAGCGGTACCAAGGCCGATGGAACGCCCACATGATGTCCGATTACTGCTGGAGCCTTATGCGTGATTGTACTCGGGAAACTCACAAAAGGAAGTTATATACGATAAGCTTCCTTCAGATGAAGTAAAGTACAGTGACCTGGACAGCTTGCGAGATTGGTCTTGCGAGACAGTATGTTGACTAGCTTAAATGATATATTTTCCTTGTTTACTTTGGGTGTGAAGTTTCATTAGAAATCATATTTTAATTTTATAATGTTTCATTAATCTTTTGTATTAAATGAGGATACTACTGAAAAATGCTGTGGCTTTTCTTTGTTCAGTGTTATATTAGTAGCATGCTGCAAGTAAATATCACATTTTAAGTATTCATATATAATCGAAAAACTTAAATGAAAGTGGTACATTTATTCGACAGTTTGATGGTCAATTAATAGCCTAAATAGCAAAATAAATGTGGTTTTGTTGAAATATTCATGTACCAATAACACAGCAATCCAATTAGTATCATTGTGTATGGATTCCCAGATTCTATAAAATGCATTTCAGTAATATCTCAAAAACTAGAGTCAACTGGACAAAACTAATGTCATTTTCGAATTCAACGACCCCAATATTCCCCCCAAGTGGTCTCACCTTATATGCCCCCCCAAAATTGTTATCCAGTGTAATTTAATCGAGGCGGTTGACCGAGATGAAAACTATGACATATTATATCTAGATTTCAGTAAAGCGTTCGACAAAGTCCCTCTTCACCGGCTATTACTAGAATTACAGGCTCACGGCGTAGATGTCAAAGTTTTGAACTGGATGAGGGCGTGACTTAGTGGTAGGAAGCAGAGTACAAATTAATGGTATAATATATGAATGGAGCAGTGTTACGAGTGGAGTCCAACAGGGGTCAGTGCTGGGTCCGCTGCTTTTTATTATTTACATCAATGACTTGGACAGAGGAATTAGTAGTGATGTCAGTAAGTTCGCAGATGATACCAAGATCGGTAGAGTAATCCAAACAGACAGGGACGCTAGCGTTCTCCATTATGAGCTTGACAGACTATATGATTGGGCAAGGAAGTGGTAGATGGAATTCAATATCGGGAAGTGTAGCATTATGAGTATAGGTAGGAATAACCCATCACGCATTTACTCTTTAAATGACACTCCTCTAAGCAGGACTGGGCGCGAGAGAGACTAAGGAGTCTTAGTGAGCGCTGACCTCCGTCCTAGGGTTCAATGCTTTCAGGCTAAAAAAATAGGGCGAACAGAGTACTGGGTTTCATCTCTAGGAACGTAGGCACTAGAAGCGCTGAAGTCATCCTAAAACTTTACTTAGCACTAGTTAGACCTCATCTCGATTATGTAGTTCAGTTCTGGTCCCCCTACTATAGAATGGATATAAAGATGTTGGAATATGTACAGAGGAGGATAACAAAGATGATTCAGGGGGTGAGAAACTTGCCTTATGAAGATAGTCTGAAGCATTTAAATCTACACTCGCAAGAAGGCGAAGGTTGCCAGGAGACCTGATCGAAGTCTATAAATGGACGAAGGGCTTTAATAAAGGGGATGTCAATAAGATTTTGGTAGTAAAAGAGCCAGGTTGGACACGTACCAATGGTTTTAAGTTAGACAAATTCAGATTCAGCAAAGACATAGGGAAGAATTGGTTCACCACTAGAGTGGTAGATGAATGGAACAGGCTTGACAGCCATGTTGTGCGTGCAAATACCATAGATACATTCAAGAAGAGGTTAGATAGTGTCATGGAAAATAAGGGAAGGTGGGGTTGAGAGTACAAGAGCTGCCTTGTATAGGCCAACCGGCCTCTTGCAGACTCCTTACGTTCTTATGTTCTTATGTTCTTATGAGAGAGAGAGAGAGAGAGAGCGTACGACCCACAATTGAGTATGCACCCCTCATATGGTCCTCTTGTCCTCCATCATACCTGGCCAGCCTTAACAGGGTTCAGGCGAGTGCCCAAGTATGGTGCGGGACAGAACCCAGGACCGTGGACCGGACACCTTCCAGCCATTACAGCATGAGACGGAATATGGCGGGCCTTTGCGTTATGTACAAGTCCTAAGCAATGCACACCCCACATCTCTCTACACAGCGTCTCCCTGGACCGGCCCCTTCAACGCATGTCACGCCCTAATTAAACAGGCAATACGGAGCACCAGTACACGGTGACTGCAATGTTCAATCGAAATTAGCATTGTGTGCGCTCATTTCTGCCACGGTACAGTCGCCAATGGACCCAGCTGGTGCTCAAAACAGACCTGCACCGCTCCACCTCACTCCACACTTTCAAGTGTATGATAAATGAGTGGCTCTCTCACCAGCAGTAGTTAGTATATTGTGTGTATTATATTATGTGTATGTATGTTTTATTTTTCTGTATGTAATATATGCACTGCCATAGATTGCCCTAGTTGTTGTGACTAGGACTTGGCATCTTAAGTGTTGAGTACTTTAGATAAAAAAAAGTGACACACACACACACACACACACACACACACACACACACCTGAATAAATGCGTTGTGCATTATATATTTCACGATATGGTTGTTTGTGACGGCAGCGTGCTTGCCAGCTATTATGTCCCTGATGGCTTTAGGCGGGTTGAAGTGGATCACGGACTTTTCCCACAAGTGATCCAACAGTGAACCAGGTTTTGCTTTCTGGTGAAGAAAAAAAAAGGTTAATATTTCCATAAATGAATGTAACTCTTTACACAAAAACGGTTTTTTTTTAATGAGTTGGGGAAGATAATTTCGTATAATTTAAACTAATTTCCAATAAGACAGGGTTTAATTCCCAAGGCATGAATATCACTTGTATACTACTTTTTTTAATAATAATAGCAGTTATACTAATACTGCTACTAATAATAATAATGATAATTATGATCATTACAATAATAATAGTGTGTGTGTGTGTGTGTGTGTGTGTGTGTGTGTGTGTGTGTGTGTGTTACTTCAATATAAACATTTCAAGGGCACAAAAAAAGAGAAGCGAAACTCCACCAAACGTTTCTCCAGTAAAAAAGAGTAAAGAATAAGATGTCAGAAGCGAAGTCAATTATGGTTGGAGTGGTGTCTTGACACTTCTCTATTGAAAGAGCTCACGTCTAACCCAAGGGGAAATGCAGACGAAGGAAGATTGTTCCAAAGTTTACCAGCAAAAGGGATAAAAGAATGAAAATGTTGGTTAACTCTCGCATAAGGAATTTGGTTACTATGGGGATAAGTGAGATTAGAATGTCGTGTGCAGCAAGGGCGCTAGGGGAGAGGTGGTATGCTGTTAGCATTTTCAGACGAAGTCAGAATTAAAATATAGGTAGAAGGCAGAAAGAGAGGCAACATTGCACCGGAGTTTGATAGAAGACTGTGTGTGTGTGTGTGTGTGTGTGTGTGTGTGTGTGTGTGTGTGTGCTGCTGGGGGCGCTGAAGGGGCAGGTGACGGTCTGTGACCGTGCCATAGTGGTGGGTGATTTCAACGCACGTATGGATCGCCTACCGATCAGAAACATAAATGAAAAGAGATGTGAATATAATGGTGTGAAAGACTTTACAACTAGCTATATGGGCCGAGCAATAGTCAACATGTGTGATGAGAAAGAAATGGTGGTTGTAACCATTTGAAATGTGACGGAAAAGCAGCTTGGAGGGAATTTATCATTTAGGCGCGGTGGTCACAGGATATCGGAAATCGACCTGTGTTTAGTAAAATATAACAGTTTGAATGCCCTGAAAGACTTATGTATACGCCAAGATGTGACGTGTTCAGATCATGCGGCACTCTAACAATTAACACTGACGTTTTCAAATCAGTGTCGCCATCACAACTACTTGAGCGCGCCAGTAACTTGGGTCGGGCGTTCACGCACAGCCCCCGAACCACGAATGTCTCAAGAGGCCCGCACCATGACAAAGTGGATATGGAAGCGTTCGTGGCGAGGATGGAGCAGTGCGAGCCGCCAACCCTGGGGGTGGTGACTGAAGAAAATGTAGACGACGCGGTTAAGGAAATCTGTAAAAAAAATTAATAGAATAGCAAAATAATGTAAAAAGACCAATTTCGTACGTGAGGGAGGTGTAGGCCTAAGATGGAACATAATAATGGAGGAAAATTATAGTGGAAAACTTTGGAAAGCAATTAACTGGAAGGGGAAAATTAGCCCTGATCAAGGCACTACCCAGCCTACCGATAGTCAATTTGAGACTCATTTTGATAATTTATTAAATCTAGTGACAAAGGAAGATGGGGAGATTAAGCAGGCATTAAGTATTCCTATTTTGGATGACCCATTCATGTTTAGAGAGATGGAAACAGCTCTGAGAGGAATGAACAAAAATAAAAGTTTTGTCGGAATAAGTCCTGCCTTATTATCAAACTTACATATGAACTGGTTGATGTTTTTTCTTACATTGTTTAATATAGTTTTTTACATTTTTTGTTTTCCATTAGCCTGGTACTATAGTAAATTAACTGTATTATATAAATCTGGTGATCGTATGATCTGTGATAACTATAAAGGTATAAGTATCATGGCTCTATCTATATATCTATAGACTGTGGCCAATGTCCCCCATTCCAAGGGGGGTGGCCCACTCTCGGCAGATGCTCTTTCATTCACACACCCACACAACCATTCATACCAACTTAGTCCCGAGGGGCTTTAGGCTACTCACCGTTCCTGTACCACACGCTGACCATATACAGCACAGTTACCGGGAACTTTCCACAGTGATGCCCGACAGTGAAAACTGGTTAACCCCCACCGCTTTATCCGCCTTACCCCACTCACACTTTCCCCATCTGCGCAGACTCAAGTGTAAGGCAACCCCCTGTTCCTGCGTCACCATTTACCCGTCTACAATTGCTTCCCATTCGCGCCTCTCTCTTGCACTCACCCTTCCTTGCTCTACTGACAGACCTCGCACACCCAACGCTCTTTCCACTCCCTCCATATAACCTCTTCTAGCCCTTCCTCTCACTCTCACCCCACTCACTTCAACCTTCCACACCCTTATCGTCAAACGTTCCTCACCCATTCTTACCATATGCCCATACCAACTCAGCACTCTCTGATCCACCCTTTCAGACAGCTTTCTCACCACTTCTGCCTCACGACCTCATTTCTCACTCTATCCATTCTCGTTACACCAACCACACTCCTCAGGCACCTCATCTCAAACACACCCAACCTCTTCCTCTCGTCCTGTCTCATATTCCACGTTTTGGCCCCATACAGAACTGTGGGCACAACTACTCCTTCATACAGCCTTCTCTTTGCATTTATCCTTAATGCTCGTTTCTCAATACACTCTTCATTCCACCTATACATTAACTTGCTGTCGCGGTTTAGATCCGCGACAAGATTTTTTGTAATATTTTAGATGATAAGTAGGAAGACGGGCGCATTTGCCTCGTTCATCACGTGACCTGGCCTCTATGGGCGCTGCAGGCGGGTCATGATGACTCGTAGCTTCCTACAGACTCGTTGCCTAGGCGACCGGCGTAGAGATGCCAATGCGTGCATTCTTGTTGCGGGTCGCCCACTGTGTTTACCTGCTCTTACGTACTTTCAGGAGTCACTACTCCACTCTGTGCAGATGCACATTAGTGTTTGCATACTGCAGCAGGTGACGCTTCTGTTTGATGAGGAAGTTTGTGGATATTCTTTCTCTTTTCGAGTTCCCGCCGTGGGGCTTCCCCCTCGCCGCCCCGCGGCCTGGCTGGGCGGCCAGAGTTGCCACCGCCCATCCATCAGCTGAGGACGTAGACTTTATAGAACCTCGAGTTCTTATATTTGTTGCTGCCATTGTATTCTGGCGTTGTTTGAGGTTGTAGGTTTATAATTAAACTAACCAGCACATTGTTGAACGACTACTTCCTTTCAGTATTCACACAGGAGGATCGAACGACTATACCGGAAAGGGTTGAGGTGTACGAGGGCGGGGATGGCGATAAATTGAGGGATATAATCATTACCAGGCAAGTAGTTCAGGGTGAGATAGATAAGCTTAAGAAGAACAAGTCGCCAGGTCCTGACGGGATATTTCCGAGGGTATTAAAGGCATTAGGTAATGTACTCAGTGACCCACTAACCGACATTTTTAAGATGTCGGTAAATACTGGCTATGTGCCGAACCTATGGAAAGTAGCTAATGTGACGCCGATTTTTAAAAAGGGGGACAGGTCAATTGCGTCAAACTATCGCCCAATTAGCTTAACATCGGTTATAGGCAAGATGCTGGAGTCCATAATAGCCAGGAACATTCGGGAGCATTTAGAGAAACATAGCTTAATTCACGATTCGCAGCATGGGTTCACAAAAGGTAGGTCATGCCTTACCAATCTCTTGTCCTTCTTCAATAAAGTATTTGAGGCGGTTGACAGAGATGAAAATTATGATGTAATCTATCTTGATTTTAGTAAAGCGTTTGACAAAGTTCCTGACCAACGACTGTTGCTTAAATTACAAGCTCACGGAGTAGAGGGTAAAGTTTTGATCTGGGTCAAGGCGTGGCTTAGCAATAGGAAGCAAAGAGTGCAAATCAATGGTAAAAGATCTGACTGGGGATGTGTTACGAGTGGGGTCCCACAAGGTTCGGTATTAGGTCCACTTTTGTTTATTATTTATATCAATGACTTAGATACAGGAATTAGTAGTGATGTTAGTAAATTTGCAGATGATACCAAGATCGGTACAGTAATTGAGTCGGATCAGGACGCCAGTATTCTCCAGGGTGAACTCAACAGATTGTATGACTGGGCGGATAAATGGCAGATGGAGTTCAATGTAGGGAAGTGCAGTATTCTGAGTGTAGGTAGGAACAACTCCTCACATAACTATTGCTTAAATGACACTCTCATAAGCAGGTCTGGGTGCGAGAGGGATTTAGGGGTCTTAGTGAGCTCTGATCTCTGTCCAAGGGCACAATGCATTCAAGCTAGAAATCGAGCAAATAGGGTACTGGGATTTATTTCAAGGAGCGTAAGCAACAGAAGCCCCAAAGTCTTCCTCAAACTATATTTAGCATTAGTTAGACCTCCTCTTGACTATGCGGTTCAGTTCTGGTCACCTTACTATAGAATGGGTATCAAAATGTTAGAATCGGTGCAGAGGAGGATGACTAAGATGATTCAGGGGTTGAGAAACTTGCCATACGAGGAAAGACTCAAACAGTTAAACTTGCATTCTCTAGAAAGGCGAAGGGTGCATGGAGACATGATCGAGGTTTATAAATGGATGAAGGGCTTTAATAAGGGAGACATTCATAAGGTTTTGTTGGTAAGAGAACCGGGTAGGACACGAAGTAATGGGTTTAAACTGGATAAATTCAGATTCAAAAGGGGCACAGTCAAAAATTGGTTTACAAACAGGGTGGTGGATGAGTGAAATAGGCTTAGCAGTCACGTGGTGAGTGGCAATACAATTGTCACATTCAAAAATAGATTAGATAAATTCATGGACAGCGATATTAGGTGGGGTAAGATACACGGGTGCTACACGGGAGCTTAGGTTCAGAGGAGCTGCCTCGTACAGGCCTACCGGCCTCTTGCAGACTCCTGCTTTCTTATGTTCTTGTGTTTTAATACTGAGCCAAGTTGCCAATCATTATTGTAGCTAGTCAGGGTAGTACTGTAAGCACACGAGTAACGATGTTAGGCTCAGCTTGGTGTGTGTGTGTGTGTGTGTGTGTGTGTGTGTGTGTGTGTGTGTGTGGTAGAGTTCTATTTTGTTCTGTTTTGTGTGAAATAAAGTTTGTGCATAGCTGTACACGCGCTCTATCAGTTACCCTTGTGTCAGTGCGTGTGTGCTTCCAGCACCGTAAAGAGTAAATAAGAACCCCACGGGCGTGATTTGAGCAAGTAAGTTGTGTGTACACCGTAGTGTGTCTCTGGCACGCCCCGGGGATCAAACCCCTTGTTGGCTAGTTTCCACCGTTTGAGCACACGCCTGTTATAATCTTATTTTACCCAGTGACACTTGCTTATGTCACTCTGTTTCCATCCTCCACATCTACTCTTCCATTTACTGCTACATACGACCCCAGATACTTGAAGCTCTCACTTTCCTCCAGCATCTCCCCATTCAGCCTTACATTCATTCTGCCACCATCGGCATCCCTTACACATCTCATAACTTTGCTTTTTTTTCCCACATTCACTCTCAACTCAACACTCAACACTCTGCCAAACTCTGTCACCAGCTTTTGTAGGCCCTCCTCACACTCCGCCACAGTGTCATCTGCAAATAACAACTGGCTTATCTTCCACTCCTATTCATGTTCACTCACCAGTGCCAAGCCCTCACCTTGCACTACTACTCACTACTTCATCCATGTACACATTAAACAGCCATGGTGATGTCACACAATCTTGCCGTAACCCCACATTCACCTCGAACCAATCACTCTCACCATTACCAACTCTCACACATGCCCTACTATTCCTATAAAAGCTTTTCACTACAGCCAATAACCTACCTCCTATTCCATATATCCGCATTACACTCCATAATGCCTCCCTATCAACTATATCATAGGCTTTCTCCAGGTCCATAAAGGTTAAGAGCACTTCCTTACTTTTACCTAAATACTTCTCACACACCTGCCTTACCGCAAACACCTGATCCATGCACCCTCTGCCTCTTCTAAACCACACTGCTCCTCACCAACCATACACTCTGTCTCCCATCGAACCCTATCAATCAATACGCTCCCATACACCTTGCCAACCACGCTCAACAAACTGATACCCCTAAAACTACCACACTCATACTTATAACCTTTACCTTTATACAATGGCACTACACATTGAACAGGCTCACCAAACACTCCACGATCCCGATTCCACCTTTTTTTCAGACATTCTCCATGACACCCATCCAACCCTAGGGCTTTTCCCGTTTTCATTTTCCCTAACGCCACTTGCACCTCCTCTCTTGTGATGCTCCTTTCATTCTCCTCGCCCATCACGGTTACTCTCCTAGCATCCCCCACAGCCACTATCACTGCCTCTCTCTCATCTTCCACATTCAAAAATTCTTTAAAATATTCAGCCCATCTTTTTCACATCTCACTCTCATCTACCAGCAGCCTCCCATATGCTCCTTTCACCTTTTCCTCTCTACCAGATTCGCCCCCTCGCACCTTTTTTACCTCCTTCCAAAACATCTTATTCCTTTCAAAATCCTCATATAAACTTCTGCCCCACCGCTCATCCGCTCTCCTTTTCGCACTTCTCACTTTGCGTTTCACTAACTAGCCTTTTATACCTCTCATATGCCTCAGGTGTTCCTCTTTGCAGCCATTCTTTATATGCTCTCCTCACCCACTGTCATTCTCATTTCCTCATCCCACCACTCACTCCCTTTCCTCCTACTTCCCCCCATACGCCTCATCCCACACACGTTTTTTGCGCACTTTAAAACTCATCATGGCTACCCTAGCTAAACTGTATAACAAACTTATTATGAACAGAATCAAAATATGGATGGATGTGGACAATTGTCAAGCAGGAGCTATGGAATGAAGAGACTGCTTAGAGCAGATATTTACACTGAGATTATTATGTGATTACGTAAAGTACAAGAAATTCAAGTTATACATGTATTGTTCATAGACTATCGTAAAGCATACGATAAAGTACCGAGATCCAAGCTCATATGCCTAAAGTCAATAGGTTGTGGAAGGAGAATGTTAAAAGCAATTTATGTTATGTATCGGTGCACACGTAACGTGCTTAAAAGTGCCACTGTAGAGTCGTCAGTGGGAGTAAGGCAAGACGCTCCATCCAGTTGTCTTTTGTTTGTGATTTATATAAACCAGATGATTCACATGTTGAAGGATTCACTAGCAACTGACGGCTTCTTTGGCGTACTACACCCGCTCCTATTGATGGACGATACGGTAATTCTCGCGACATCTCGGGATATGTGTATTAGGAAATTTAAAGTTGTCGTCGATTACTGTAACGATTATGGAATGGTGATTAACGAGGACAAAACTAAATTTCTTATCATAAATAACACCGAATTAGATAAAAATCCATTAAAGATCGAGGAACATGTATTATGACATAATATATATATATAAGTATTTAGGAGCCTGGTTTACCGACAGCGGTCGTATGAGGACGTGATGTCACTACACGAGGTAAAGTGTCAGTCAGTCGTCAACAATTTGTTTATGTTCTGATCCAGAAACACAGATATGCCTTACTGTTATAAGTGACGTGTTTGACGCTGCTGTGTTGGCTGAACTGACATCAGTTGCGAGTCGTGGCTGACGAACAACTGCATGTGTGTCATTAACCAGTTAGTACAATACATTAATGAAATGTCTCTTGAGCGTAAGAAATAACACAAGCTCAAACTTATGTCATATTGAATCAGGAATTAAGTCAGTTTACCATGTTGTGTGTGTCCGACGAAAACGGTTTTTGGAGAGGAAACTAGCTTCACTTGACAGAAATGTACCATTTAATATAGTATTTAATTTGTGCAGATAATCTAACACCCCTGGTTTTAAGTTTATTCAGAGTGCCATACGGTATAATAGTAATGTAAACCCTCTTGATAACATCATTAACTTGGTTACAAATAAGTCAGAAGACGCAACAAAGTACCACACATACAAATCAGTGTTGAATCCCAGTCTTGGCGTCCATAACATTTACTCAGATGACATATATATCCCTGATCTTACACGCAGGGTGTTTACTAGGATTCGACTGATGTCCCATGACCTAAAGATCGAGACCAGCCGTTGGAGTCGCACGCCGCGTGTTTGCCCGTGCGACGGACAGGCCACACAGACTGAGCACCACGTATTGATGGAGTGAGCACTATCGAGACATACCAGGCAAAAATATGATATGGTAAACAAACAAAATTTAGATGCATTATTTAATGAAATAGGAGACGTAAATACTTTGTGTAGGTACGTGTATACATAACATCCATAGCATCAACTCCTTTTACTCAGCGGAAAAAAAAGAAAAAAAAAACGCCGCGAAGCCTGGCAGCGCAGCGCTTTACAGACTGTGTGTGTGTGTGTGTGTGTGTGTGTAGAAAACCACACCTGCATAAGGAGATACAGGATGCTGCCGAGGGGTACAAAACACTTGGTGTCGGTCTGTAGCATCTCCTCCATGCTGTTGAAGGGCAGACGGATTTTGGGGATAATGATCATAGCCTTAAGGTTTGAGCGATAGACGGTGGCCAAGATGAAAGCCATGAGAAGCCACGTGCCGGCTAGCATGCGGAGGGCTCCTCCGTGGGGCAACCAACTGCTGGCTGTTACCAAGAAAATAACGTACAGGATATTAATAGGAACCAAGCATATTATTAGAATGAACTATGTAAGAAAGTAAACAGTGCTTCCTAAAACACCAAAACACAATTATGATGGCAACTCAACTAGAAATGATAACCAGCAAGATATTATATGTTTTCAACACAGGACCATATATAAGTAAAAGACACACACACACAAACACACACACACACACACACAGTGGTTAGAGCGTCTGCTTCACAACCAGGACCGGGGTTCGATTCCCCGACCGGTGGAAGATAAGTTGGGTTTATCTTCTTTCACGTGTAGCCCCTGTTCACCTAGCAGTGAGTAGGTACGCGACGTAAGGCGAGGAGTTGTGACCTCGTTGTCGCGGTGTGTTGTGTGTGAGTGGTCTCAGCCCTACCAAAAGATCGGTCACTGAGCTCCGAGCTCCATCTTTATTACTAATTAGGCTGCCCGCACACGAGCAACTTTTTATTGCGAGTTGTCACAACAAAAAATTGTCGCAATTAAAAAATTGTCGCAACGAAAAGTTGTCGGCAAGGTACACCCGCACACGAGCCACGCGATGGCGACAACTATTGTTTAGTCTCATCATGGATGCCGTGGAGGTAGCAGTAACCTGTGCACTCCTGCTCAGGAGGAGACGAAAAAAGAAGCCAAGAAATCACTGGGTACACCCCATAGTCAGTCAGCGATTACTACGTGGAGCATTCCACACATTGTTTGAGGACCTAAAAGGGCACCCTGATAAATTTTTTAATTACTTTAGGATGTCACAGGAAACCTTTGGTCATCTAATCACATTAACTGGGCCCCTTATAGCACACCAGGACACCAACATGAGGAAGTGTGTGCCAGTAGAGGAAAGGCTGGCTGTAACATTAAGGTAAGGATAAATAAGGAAAATGTTTATTCGTATTACATGTAATTTATTGACATAATTAATGTTTCTTCTTGAAATAGCACTACAGGGAAATGAAGAAAATATGTTCCATTTTCAGAAAAGAAAAATACATCACTATTTCTATACTACACATCGCTGTAGATATGGTTGAATTGCTTTCAGATGTAACCAATACTTTGTGAATAAAAGAAAATGTATTTCCTTATATATTGAGCACAATAAAAAAAACACTCAACTTCAACAAAATCAATGAAAGATTCAACAATAGAAATCTGAAAAAAAACTTTTAATTCTTTTTATATTTAGATAAACTAATGATATTAGTTATCAGTGAACACCAGAATAAATTGGAATACATGAACGAGAAAATACATAATATTTAATCCATTACACACTGAGCACTAATCATGTGTGAAAATTATAATGGTCTTATTATGACAGTTCTAATAGGTCGGTGTCACCTGAGTTCAAAGAATATTCTGATGCTGGTGACGAAGCTGTGGTGGTGATATTTGATGCCGACTGTTGAAATTCGCGATTTTCTTGCGAATGATGTAGCTGAGGTTGATAAGGTTGGTTGTGAAGGTATCCAGGAGTATGTACAAATTCTTGAGTTGGTGGTGACCTTCACGTATCTGGTGCTGATGCATGTGATGCATACCACTTGTAGGCAGATATCTTTGGGTGCTCAGAGACATACCTGGTACAGCAACGTACGGTTGACAAGTGCTTGTAGAGGGCGTATTGCCATGATAAGCAGTAGATGGAATCTGTGTCATCACCTGTACTCTTCTCATCACTTTCATTATTTCTATCTGTGCTTCAAATCTTTGCTCATCATTGAACTTTTTAAACTTCGGAAGTAGTGACATTACAAAGGCTGTATCCTCATCACAATTTTCTTTAGTCTTTCCTCTTAATATTTCAAGTAGTTCTTCTTCATATCTGTTGTTGGAAGCTCCTTGGATTTTTCTTGGTTTATGTGGTCTTTGTGCGTTATTTACGTTTGCAGAATTACTTGATGTGTCGCCTTGTTCACGTTCTTCCTCCTCATCATTACCCTCCGGTGCTGAGTAGTTACCTGTGGTTTCTCGCTCGTTAAAAGTTGGTGCAAGGAATAGGAGCTGATCAAAGTAAACATACTTCCTTTTCTTTGCGGCACCATCTCCTGACCTGCCTTTTTGATCCTTTAACGCCCTCCTGAAGCATTCCCGGAGATTTTTCCATCTTCGCTGTAGCTGGTTTCCTGAAATTAATGAAGGACGTATTACATTTTTTTTTTTTTTTTTACGTGTTAGCCCATATGCACCGTAGGCATATTCTGCCTCTTCGGTGTTGCTCAGAGGCAGGCCCGTTAGTGGTGCGGGCGCGGGTTTTATAGTGGCACCTGAAAGGCCCATGTTACCCCCCCAAAGCTCATCTTTATTGCTATGCAACTAGAACTCGGGTGTCAGGGTGACATGTAGGTGATTTTAAGCCACTCGGCAAATGACACAAAGTTTCAAGGTAGCACTGGTGGGGATTCGAACCCATGCGTCGACATCAGTCCGATCCCAAGCTCACCACCTTATCCACTAGGCCACCGCCTCCCTAGTACATATTAAGTGGAACTTAATTATCAAAGTAGATAAATAAATAAATGACAATTACATTACCCAATTGACGGAAGTAAATAATAATTACAATATATTTAACCCCCCATCCCGTTATATACAGGTATACTCGTTGGAATATTTAATGAATTTTTTTAATTACATTTTTTTGCAGATACCTAGCAACGGGGAACAGCTTCGTTTCGCTTCACTTTGAGTACCGGCTTGGTGAATCAACAATTCGTCAAATTGTCTACGAAACATGTGAAGCACTCTGGAAAAGCCTGCAGAACATCTACATGCCTGAGAAAAGTGGAAGTGACTGGCTCCAAGTCGCAAAGGATTTCTATGCTAACACACAATTCCCAAACTGCATTGGTGCTCTTGATGGGAAACACGTCCGCATCAAGAATCCAGATAATTGTGGTTCTAGTTTCTATAATTACAAGCAGTTTTTCTCAATTGTACTCATGGCGTTAGTTGACAGTGGGTGTTCATTTACAGCTATTGATGTTGGAGCTGCTGGAAAATCCAGTGATTCAAATGTGTTTAAAAAATCTAATTTATGTAAAAAATTAGATTCTGGGGAACTTAAGCTTCCAAACCCATGCCCACTACCAAATGACAACAGTAGAACTTGCATGCCATACGTTATTGTCAGTGATGAGGCATTTGCTTTGACTGAGAATGTTCTACGGCCATATCCAAACAAAAATCTGACAGGTCAACAACGTGTTTTCAACTATCGTTTGTCACGAGCAAGGCGCTCAGTTGAATGCACGTTTGGTATCATGGCAAACACATGGAGAATTTTCCATAGACCTCTGGATGTCAAACCTGAGTTTTGTGATGTCATAGTTAAGGCATGCTGTATTTTACACAACTACGTAAAAAAACATGAGGGTGTCAACTTTGAAGAAACATTGTATGAATGTCCAATGAATGACATTGATCGTGTTGGCACCAGATGTAACATGAAAGGAAAAACAGTACGAGATCACTTTGCATCATACTTTACTAGTCCCCAAGGAGCAGTTTCATGGCAGTATAACAAAATGTAAAAGGTCACCGCTATAAAAGTGAACCACATGATAGATATTTTCCTTTCAAATACAATATGTTTCTTACCTTTTTCTTTTTTATCCTCAGGGGAGAGAATATTCCAATCGCTCACCACAGCCTCACACACCTCACGCCACAACTTCTCTTTTATATTCTTATCGCTGTATTCCTTCAGCTGGAAATCATAAAGAGGTGGTCTCTTCTCTACCTCTGTTATGAGTGTTTCGCAGTCAAATACCTCTTTTATTACAGACATGATAGCTACCACTTCCTCTCACCACTGAAATCTGAAAGACAGTGAAGGGGCAAGGCAGCAGCAGGCTGGGTGGTGGCGACAACGAAAAGTTGCTCGTGTGCGGGCTCACATTTAAAATAACGTTTTCTATCGCCGGCCACAGTTGCCAACAATAGTTGTGTTGTCCGAGAAATTGACCCGAGCGCAACTCCCTCTCAATTTTTTGTTGTCGCCTCAGGAAAAGTTGTCCATGTGCGGGCTACCATAGCGATGTGTGTGTTCTATATTTGACAATTTTTTGGTTGTGACAACTCACAATAAAAAGTTGCTCGTGTGCGGTTGGCTGTCTCGAGAGAGACCCGCAGCAGACCGAGGTGAATTACAAACACACACACAAACACACACACACACACACACCGCGTGGGGTCAGCTACTCCTCCTCCTCCTCCAATCGTTGTTCGCTTCGAAAAATTTGGAGACAGAGAAGCAGCTATAAGAAATGCATAGAAGCTTCAAGGAACATGGATTCTAGTTACACTGTTATTACTAATCTTACGCCTACTGTTACTACTGCGTTACTATATACCATAGCTGGGCGTTATCGCGCTAAGTTATCGCGATACTTTATCGCCGATAACAAAATCGGGTTATCGGCCATCCGCTACTTATTTAAATATATATATCGGTATTTACGTTATTTTTGTAACCAAACTAGCGATAATCGTTACTTTTTTTCCGCCTCTCAGAAAAAAACCCGTTGTCTCCTCCTATACTGGGCATGCGTGGCCTGGGCGCCCGGTGTTGTATGAAAAAACTTCGGGGTATGAAATATCTTCGGTGAAGAGATTTCATATTTAGATCATTAACATTAAAACAATAGGTTATTTTTTTGTGTGTTACTCAAAAATCAATATATCAAAGAGAAAAATCATTTAACTTTGCCCCCAAAAAGATTATTCACTGCCTTAAATTTGATATTCCATATTCGTTTGTGACCATGCCATGGTATTGAAGGCACCCAGTGTTTGTTATTTGGTGTCCCATCGTCAAAAGCTGGGGCTTTTGTTTACAAACACTGGTCTCTCGTGAACTACGCATGTTCAGACCAGTAAGCGTAGCCCTGTTCAGTCTCACAAAGCTTTTTAACACATTACGAGTGGCTGGAAGGCTGAATGAGACATACAGTCCCACCATCCTCGCTGTTTCTAGAACGACTCTCTGTACATATATATACAACTCGTACAGAGTGTCGTTCTAAAAACAGCGGGGATGATGGTAGTGGTACTGTATGTCTGATTCAGCCTTCCAGCAACTTTTAATTACGGTTAAAAAGCTTTGTGAGACTGTACAGGTCTAGGCTTGCTGGTCTGAGCATGCGCAGTTCACGAGAGACCAGTGTTTGTAAACAAAAGCGCCAGCTTTTGACGGTGGAGACGTCAAATAACACAACACCGGTTCAGGCGCTTCTATTATTATCGTCCATATGTACGTGTCAACGTGTGGTTTTCAAGTTTTCTAAGTTTTCTAAAATACAGATAATGAAAATTTGAATCCATCTATTTTTATTTTTTTAAATATATATATATATATATATATATATATATATATATATATATATATATATATATATATATATATATATATATATATATATATATTTTTTTTTTTTACAGCAAAGGAGACAGCTCAAGGGCACAAAAAAGTAAACATTAATAAAAAAAAAAAAAGCCCGCTACTCGCTGCTCCTAAAAAGATAAGTCAGTTTCGGGAGGAGAGGTGTCCTGATACCCTCCTCTTGAAAGAGTTCAAGTCGTAGGCAGGAGGAAATACAGATGAAGGAAGATTGTTCCAGAGTTTACCAGCGTGAGGGATGAAAGAGTGAAGATGCTGGTTAACTCTTGCATAAGGGGTTTGGACAGTATAGGGATGAGCATGAGTAGAAAGTCGAGTGCAGCGGGGCCGCGGGAGGGGGGAGGCATGCAGTTAGCAAGTTCAGAAGAGCAGTCAGCGTGGAACTATCGATAGAAGATAGAAAGAGAGGCAACATTGCGGCGGAATTTAAGAGGTAGAAGACTATCAGTATGAGGAGGAGAGCTGATGAGACGAAGAGCCTTTGCCTCCACTTTGTCCAGAAGAGCTGTGTGAGTGGAGCCCCCCCACACATGAGATGCATACTCCATACGAGGGCGGACAAGGCCCCTGTATATGGACAGCAACTGTGCAGGGGAGAAGAACTGGCGGAGACGGTACAGAACGCCCAGCCTCGAGGAAGCTGATTTAGTAAGAGATGAGATATGAAGTTTCCAGTTGAGATTTTGAGTTAAGGATAGACCGAGGATGTTTAGTGTTGAGGAAGGTGATAGCTGGGTGTTGTCAAAGAATAGGGGATAGTTGTTTGGAAGATTGTGTCGAGTGGATAGGTGGAGAAACTGTGTTTTTGAGGCGTTGAAGGACACCAGGTTCTTCTTGCCCCAATCGGAAATAATAGTAAGGTCTGAGGCTAAGCGTTCTGCAGCCTCCAGCCTTGAGTCGTTAAGTTCCTGAAGGGTGGGTCTTCTATTAAAAGAAGTTGAATAATGCAGAGTGGAATCATCGGCGTAGGAATGGATAGGACAGTTCGTTTTGGAAAGAAGATCATCAATGAACAACAGAAAAAGAGTGGGAGATAGGACAGAACCCTGTGGGACACCACTGTTAATAGATTTAGGGGAAGAACAGTGACCGTCTACCACGGCAGAAATAGAACGGTCAGAAAGGAAACTGGAGATAAAGGTACAGAAGGATAGAAACCGTAGGAGGGTAGTTTAGAAAGCAAAGATTTGTGCCAAACCCTATCAAAAGCTTTTGATATGTCCAGCGCAATAGCAAAAGTTTCACCGAAACGGCTAAAGAGGATGACCAAGAGTCAGTTAAGAAGCTAGGAGATCACCAGTAGAACGCCCCTTGCGGAACCCATACTGGCGATCAGATAGAAGGTCAGAAGTGGAAAGGTGCTTTTGAATCTTACGGTTAAGGATTGATTCAAAAGCTTTAGATAGACAAGAAAGTAAAGCAATAGGACGGTAGTTTGAGGGATTGGGTGGTCCCTTCTTAGGTACAGGCTGTGTGAAGGCATACTTCCAGCAAGAAGGAAAGGTAGATGTTGACAGGCAGAGCAGAAAGTTTGACATATATATATATATATATATATATATATATATATATATATATATATATATATATATATATATATATATATATATATATATATATATATATATATATATATATATATATATATATATATATATATATATATATATATATATATATATATATATATATATATATATATATATATATATATATATATATATATATATATATATATATATATATATATATATATATATATATATATATATATATATATATATATCTATATATATCTATATATATATATATATATATATATATATATATATATATATATATATATATATATATATATATATATATATATTTTATTTTTTTTTCTTCTTTTTTTTACATTGCGGCCTATTGCTCCGGTAGGCTTCTTCCCGGTGGATCCTGATGGTCGGTCCAAGGCTTCTTTCCGGTGGGTCCTGATGGTCGGCCCAGCCCGTTCTGGCGCAGGCGAGTGTTTATAGTGGCGCCATCTTGCATTGGCTCATGCTGCCCTCCCAGAGCTAATCTTTGATCCTAGAATCTAGAGTCCGGGTTGATAAGTGGTCTTCTGGACAGCATGTGGGTAGTTTTAAGCCACTCGGCGGTGGCTGAAAAAATCCCAGCTTGGTGCCACCGGGCGGGGATTGAACTCGCGTCCTCCTGAACACGGAGCCGTTACTCTGACGACTCAGCCACCGCCTCCCCATGTCATGATTTCATTATTCAAGGAATAGCCCGTGGGAAAATACCGCGGAAGTGACCGCCATTTTGATTGAGAGAGCGGGAACTCAGTCCCTCACCAAGGCGGGAAACCAGGCAGGCGGGAAACAGCACCTATTTCAAATCATATTTGTTATTACTGCCAAAGCTGAACTATGTGTGGGATGCATGACCCACTAATACCTAGTGCATGGTGTTAGGTTATTAATAAAAATAATCCATAGCCGTTAGGGCGTTTTAGCGTAAGTGTTGCACAATAAACGAGATGTCAGTTTGGCGAGAGCTGGCATCTTGACCGCAGCTGAGGCTTGTGGGTCTTTGCCGTTCCCCGCCGCCATCTTCCGCCCAGACTCCAACGCGACTAGACGTTCCCCACCAACCTCCCGCGCCACGTTGTTCATCGTGGTGGTCTTTCCAGCTTTGTAGTATCCACAAGTCCAGAGTGACTGTGTGCTGCAAGCGAGGGAAGCCCTTGGGAGGTAAGGAGGGCACGGCGTGTTGCAGAGAGGAACGAGAGAGGATTGAAGAAGGGCTCCAGGGTTCCAGACCACGAGGTAGATCAGGTGTGGCTCCCGCTTCGCCCATCTCCAGTTAAGTAATCTATTTGCATAGGATGTTTTAAGATAGATAGCTAGGTTGCTGTGTGCCTGGAATTAAATAATTATTTCTTAATTTCCAGCGAGTTTCTTTGTTGCTTTAAATAAACTTAAGAGCAAGTTCATCTGGTCTTTGCTTAACCTATGGTAGTGTGACTGGTCATAATTAAATAATAAGTGACTTGAAGGGGCTGTGAGTCTGAGAACTCAATTCTCAGATTTTCTATTTTTTTTTTTTCATTGCTGAGAATTTACGGGATTTTCGGTAGTCCAGACCTTTCAAGAACCCCACGTAAAATGGCGCCCGAACAGTAAACTGACCTTATAGCAGTCACCGCTCAAATTCCGTGTTCCTTCCCCTCAGTGACAAGAAAATGGGGTGCCGCAAAGAAGGACTTAAGATTCTGTGTTTTCATGTTTAATGTTCATCGTCGATCCTTTACTCCCTCTGTCTTGTAGTGTCTTCAATGTTTAACTTTCCTTGTCCTCGTTTATCTTCCACTGTCTGTCTTCGTCCTTCTATTGTCAAATTATACACATAGTTCCACATATACACCAACACTTAAATGTCACCCGCATTTCACAACATTCACATAAACGCATACACAAACAAACACCTTTTCTTAGTGTCTTGTCTATGTCGATGACCTCTGTAAGTCTGTCCAAATAAAGTAACCCTGGCGGATATGGCTTTCTCTATCCGTGAACCGATTAGCACTTAGAACACTCGCTACCACCAACAACCTCACACTCTATAGGCGAAGTATTGGCGGTTAGGCTCGAAGTATTTATCTAGCAAAATGTCTATATCACAGTGGAAACAGGAAGGGAAGTGTTAGGGTACAATGCTAAATAAGCCAGATTACATAATCAAGGAGCAAGAGAAAGCGAGAGAAAGAGAAAAGGATCAATACCAGCTAGAATTACGGAAACTGGAAGCTGAGAGAGAGCGAGAAAAGGAGGCCCATGCAATAAAAATGGCCAAGCTAGCGGCGAATAATGGGAATGGTAGTAACTCTCTGAATAATAAAGTAGTTTCTCCAAAGCTAAGGCTTAATCATTTCAAGGACAGTGACAAGATCGAGATATTTATAGCGCGGTTTGAGGAGGCCGCTGACTTAATGCAGTATGATGAGGTGTGCAATTCATGAGTCTTTTTGAAGGTAAAGCTTTGGAGGTGATTCATAGATTGGATGATAACTCTCGTGAGTATAAATATATGAAGGAGGCATTATTGGTAGCTTATGGAATGTCTGTTGATGATTTGAAGAATCAGTTTTCCTCTGCCTCCATAAATGACGATGAGACAGCAGTTCAATTTGCTGCTCGCCTCAAGGGGTACTTAGATCAATGGCTCAAGAAAGACGGTGCTGAGGAGACAGTTGAAGGTGTGAAGGACCTAATATTGCGTGCGCAGTACGTAAAATCCTGCCCAGATGAATTAGTCACGAGGCTCAAAATAGACAAGGTGAGGAAATTGGAAGTTATGAAGGAAATGGCTAAGTCCTATTTTGAGGCCTGCGGTAGGACGAAAAAGCCTGTAGTTAAAAACAATAACATGCAGAGTGAAGTCCCAAGAAAGATCGGTTCATGCGTCGCCACCCCCCATGGTGCGATCAGCCAAGCGTGGCCTTCAGCCAAAAGTAACCAACATTATGCACCGCGTCCGAAGACTGGAAGTTATGGATCGCGACCGTATCAGGGTAATAAGTGGCACAAAAATGCTGCAGTAAGACAAGAAAGTGCAACGCAGCATGGTAATTATGGTAGAAAGCAGGGTTCGCCACCACATGTGCCTTCTGTGAACGGCCTGTCTCGTGATGAGGCGCAGAATCAATGACTAGTGGCCTTCGCAGCCACTAATCAGTACGATGAGCGGTTGAATTTGAGTAAAGGTTGGGTAGGAGACCGAGAGGTTAGGGTGATGAGGGATAATGGTTCTACCATTTGTACTTTGAGGCACAGCTTAGCTAGGATTCATGAATTCACAGGCAAACGTAGAAAAATATGGCTGTTGAATCGCTCGCCAGTGATAGCTCCTGAAGTCAAGATAAAAGTCAAGTCACCCTATTACACAGGCTGGACCATGGCGGTGACACTCGAAACACCGCTCTATGATTTAGTGATTGGCAACATTCCCGGAGCTACTAACGGGGTGAGTAAAAATGCCGTCACTCAAACACCTAACGCGGTGTTGGATCCAGAGGATTTTGGAGATAGTGAAAGGGTACAAGGAGAAGGTGAGCCTCAGATTGGCGCAGCAGTAATGACCCGAGCAGCTGCTAAGCGTAAGAGTACTGTCAGGCCTCTCAGGTTACATCTCCTGGAGATCTAACTAACAGCGAGGACGTAAGGAAGGAGGTGGAGAGAGACGACACCCTGCACGGCGTACGCAAACGTTTGCAGGAAAACAGTGTTATTCAGCTAAACGACAACCGCGTCAGTTTTATCAAGCAGCGTGGCTTGATTTATAGGCAGATTATCTCTCCCTCGGGTGAAAAGAAATTGCAGTTAGTTGTGCATGCGAGATTCAGAGGGGCTGCTCCCAAGTTAGGTCACAGTACTACTCTAGGCGGTCAAATGGGAAGAACCAAGACACTCGCTCGCGTACAAGCACATTTTTATTGGCAAGGGATAGGCCAGGAGGTAGCTAGATTCGTGAGGTCGTGCGATGTGTCAAAAGACTATAGATAGGGGTAGGCTAAAGCCTGCTCCCTTACAGCCACTGCCCATTATTGACTCGCCTTTTGAGAGAGTAGCGGTAGATTTGGTGGGGCCAATAGAGCCCCGAGCCAGCGATGGATCCCGGTATATTCTTACGCTTGTAGATTTTGCCACGCGTTGGGCAGAAGCAGTGCCGCTGAAGAATATTGAAACGCAAACTGTGGCTGAAGCTCTCATGATTATATTTTGCCGAGTAGGTATACCCAGACAAATACTGAGTGATCGGGGTACTCAGTCCACCTCAGGGATGATGGAGGAAATGCTCCGTCTGCTAGCGTGCAAAGGGTTACGTACCACGCCCTACCATCCCATGGGGAATGGACTGTGTGAACGTTTTAACGGCACACTTAAGAAAATGCTTAAACGCATGGCTGCCGAACAACCCAAGGAATGGCCTAGGTACCTGGCTCCTTTGTTGTTCGCGTACAGAGAAGCGCCACAGAGCTCCACCAGGTTCTCCCCGTTTGAGTTAATGTATGGTAGGTCTGTTAGGGGTCCGCTTCAGTTACTGAGAGAGCTGTGGGATGACAATGTTCCGGACCCAGACGTCAAGACCACATACCAGTACGTGTTAGATCTAGATGACAGGCTGAGAGTGACCTGTAACATTGCTAAGGAGGAGTTACTCAAACCAAAACAAGTACAGAAAAGTTACTACGACAGGAAGGGCAAAGTTGCGTAAGCTCAGTGTAGGAGAACAGTGTCTAGTTTTGCTTCCCACAGCGAGCAACAAGCTGTTAACTCAGTGGAAGGGTCCTTACGAGGTTCAGGAGAAGGTTAATGACCTTTATTATATTCTCCTGGTTGGCGGACACCCAAAACGGTTCCACATCAACATGTTGAAACAGCACTACCGGCCAGATGCAGCCGCAGGTTGTTTGCGAGAAAGTGAATATGATGATGAGAAGGTGAGGTGTCTAGAGTTAGTTAAGCTCAGTATTCCCAACCTCAGATCGTAGATGTAGGAGCGGCAGTAGTAATACAGGGTGATGAGGACGGCGAGGCTCCTCTCACTGTCTCTTCTAGACAGACAGAGTCAGTGCATGACGTGACGATGGGAGACAAGTTAGCCCCAGAGGAGAGGGAACAATTAGCATCGTTGCTAGAGGGTTATGCAGTTTTTTTTCTGACAAACCTAAGATTGCTCGGGTAGCAGAGTAATATGATTGTGAGTAGTGCGGGAATTCTGGAGCTGCCCGTGTTCTTATGTATTATGTTATAACTAAATGACTGATGTGGGCAGGGTTAGGTGGCTCGGAGACTTTATGTTCGGATCTTGGGGCCTCAGATTCAGCTGAATCGAGGAACCAAGTGACGAAAGTGTGCAGATTAGGTGGCTTTCGAGGATGGCTGACGGAGCACCCCGCCATCCGGCCATGTGTTTTCGAGCAGATAGGAGCTGTTAATTCTGTAGCTGGTGGAGTCGTAAATGCAACCCTGAAAAAGCTGGTTTGTCCGAGAGTTTTGCGGCATGCTTAAAATTTAAGTTGCATGGTATGTTGCATGGTGTGATAATGTAGGAAAAATTATGCAGATAACCAGGAATTTATATGATAAGTTACACCATTTTACACCTACATACATCTACTCCACATCTGTCCCACCTACACTGTGTATACATACATAACACCACTTACATATTATGAATAATTGTGGCGAAGTTCGCCAAGCCCGCTCTAACAGGAATGGCGCCTCGCTAGGGAGTTTTCCCTCTAGTTTGAGTATTAACGGAAATGTTGAGGTATTTCACTCACAGGCGAACCGTCAATTACCTGAGCAGAGGTTAACTAACATACACCACAGTATGAGAGGGTGTGTTAAAATTGTGAGAACGTACTGTCAGGAACAGGCTAAATTGTAGGTGCAGGTGTAGGGCATGTTACCAGTGTTGGCAGCGTATCACAGTCAAAAAACTTTTATCTAAAGACAAAAGTTTTCTTAATTAAAGGGGGGGCGAAATGTCATGATTTCATTATTAAAGGAATAGCCCGTGGAAAATACCGCGGGAGGCCCCGCCATTTTGATTTAGAGAGCGGGAAATAAGTCCCAGGACAGGCGGGAAAACTAGAAGGCGGGAACAGAAGCTATTTCAAATCATATTCGTTGTTGCTGCCAAAGCTGAACTATGTGTGGGATGCATGACCCACTATTACCTAGTGCATGGTGTTAGGTCATCAATAAATAATAATTCATAGCCGTTAGAGCGTTTAGTGTAAGTGTTACACAGAAAGAGAGATGTCAGTTGTGGCGAATGCTGGCATCTTGACCGCGGTCGGGGCTAGCTGAGGATTGTGGGTCGGCGGGCCGTACCCAGCCACTTCTCCGAGAGACCAGCCAGCGACCGGAGGTGCTTCCTCTTCTCCTCTCCCGCGCCACGTGTCCATCGTGGTGATTTTCCTGCCCTGATAGTATCCACAAGCTAGGTGCTGTGTACTGCAGGCGAGGGAAGCTCTTGAGAGGTAAGGAGAAGGCGGGGTGTTGCTGGACGGTTACGAGAAGAGGATTGAAGGAGGACCAACGTGGGCGAGGACCACGTGGTAGATCAGGTGTGGCTTCTGCTTCGCGCACCTACAGTTAAGTACACTTATTGTATAGGATGTTTTAAGATAGTTAGCTAGGATGCTATGTGCCTGGAATTAATTAATTATTCCTTATTTTCCAGCGAGTTTTCTTTGTTGCTTTAAATAAACTTAAGAGCAGGTTCATCTGGCCTTTGCTTATCCTATGAGAAGTGTGACTGGTCATAATTAAGAGACGAGAAGGGGCTGTGAGTCTGAGAACTCAATTTTCAGATACTTTATCTTATATTTTTTATTGCTGAGAATTTTTCGAGATCTTCAGAAGTCCAGACCTTTCAAGAACCCCACACACACCTTTTCCCAAAATTAAAAGCTCAAAATGGTGTATAATACTTGTTCCTCGGAGACCCCGCTTGGGTGGGACCACAAATTCCACCAGGGATGACTCCCCTTCTGGCTGCCGACTTGAGAGGTGTCTTGATAACTCCTCGAACCTCTTTATTATCAATTTCTGCAATATTCGCGGTCTTCGTTCTAATTTTCATTCTGTGGAACACCATCTCTCTTCCTCTAAACCTCACCTTCTCTTCCTCACCGAAACACAGGTTTCTGAGACTATTGACAGCAATTTCTACTCTGTTCCCTCCTACTATCTCTATCCTAAATTTCAATACAAAGCTGGATGTTGCGCCTACGTGCGCAACGACATCTGCTCTCATGCCAATGAAGTCTTAGCCCTTGACTCTTCAAAAGTTTCCACCATCTGGCTAAGACTTCATTGTCATTCTATTACTAAATACATATGTGCTGTTTATCTCTCACTTAACTCCACTAACTATGTAAATTTCTTTGACTAATTGAACTCTAAAGTGGAGCACATTCAATGTTCACCACCAGCTTTGGCTTTCATCCTCTTTCACTGACCAGCCTGGTGAACAAGCCAACAACTTTGCTCGCCTCAGCGATCTAGAGCAGTTGGTTCAGCACCCTTCACGTATTCCCGACCGTTTTGGAGACAGGCCCAACATAGTAAATCTCTAACCCTGTGGTTCCCAAACTTTTTCAGCTTGTTACCCAATTTAACATGCTATGTACATTAAGCGTTTTACCCCTTTCACAAAAAAACTTGTCAATATTAATATATATGGCTAAATTAAAACACTAAAGATATATTATTTTATATAATGTCTTGGATCATTCTACATAACTAATTACTATTGACAATGAGGTCAAGAACAATGTATGTGCTGTATGCCTGAATTGCTTGATTTCCCGAATTCTTCACTTTTTTTCTGTCACCCCTCCGTTACCCCCGAAAAATGTGTATATTACCCCCAAATAGTAATATAATACATAAGCAGAAGGGTTAGCCTCACTGGCAGTAAATCCAACTTTTCTGCTAACTCTGTCAGTGATACTGTCTCCGTTGGGCTCCTCCGATCACAAACTTATTTCTGTATCTTGTCCTATGGCTCCTGTACATCCTCTGGAACCACCGAGGCGGCGATGCTTCTGGCATTTTGTTTCAGCTCGGAGGAACGACCTGAGGATGTACTTTTCCAATTTCCCGTGAAATAATTACTGCTTCCAGGAGGGTGACCCCTCTGTGTGTGCCCAGCGCATTACAGAGGTGATTGTCTTTGGAATGGAGTCATACATTTCCCGTACTTTCTCTACTCCTCATGCTAAAAAGCCTTGGATTAACCACACTTGTTCTCGCGCTGTCTAAGATAGAGGCAGCTCACAAAAGGTACCAGAGCCTTCGAACTCCCGCTAACCATGATCTTTACATTTCCGCCCGGAATTGTGCCAAATCTATTATTCGACTTACCAAAATCTCTTTCATATATAGCAAAGGTCAAAACCTTGCTTTTTTTCTAATTCTTCTCGAGACTTCTTGTTGTGATACAGTGAATTTACCGTACCCAACGGTTATGTTTCTCGCAAGACACTTAAACCTCTCCAGGACAACTCCACAAAAAGACACACACACCACTTACCACTAATACAGCAGGGGTGCCGGGCTTTCCCCTGCAAGCACCTCCCAGCGTTACAACGATAATCCTAACAGGCCTGATAGTAATACCTATTTGTAATCACTGTAGGAGGCACTTATCTTTCGAAGGGTTTCAAAAGAAGTGGTCTCTTGAAGTACGTCCTAGAGGAGTCCTGTTGTCCTCGAAACTTAGTATAAATCAGCACTGCCGCGAGTTAATGTGAAGCGAAAGCCCTGAGGTGTTGATTGCTTGAGAGCTGTTGATGGAGTGGGCCGAAAGCCAACCACGTGGGTCTGAAGGGGTATTTTGAATTTCCCTCGCCAGATGGCGTGGCTTTCGATCGGTTAAATTATCCTTGCTCTTTAATAATTCCGCAAGGGCAATTATTAATTATTTCAAGAAAAGAAACACTGAAGTATTGTTATTTCTTTCATGGTAAGTGTGTGTAGTCTTCAGGCAGTGAATACGGTGATATTGTCTCGGTCTGGGAGCCAATGAGCGAAGTATGTAAGTACCATCCAAGGCTTATTTGAGCTCAGACGATACTCTTAGTTGGCTTGAACTCTTGGCCCGAGACTAATTCCATAAGGGAAATAGTTAATTTGTCTAATCCCCTGGTTAACTGACTTAATTCCTAACACATTCCCCAGAGGAGATTGCGATTCCCCAAATCGTAATTAACCGTCTAGAGTAATTATTTATTAATTAATTAATTTATTTAAAGAAAAGAAATGGCGACTAATCTTAGTAAGAGAGAAAGAGTGAAATGCAACTAAAGGGGGTTGAGATCTTTGCACATCTCATCCAAATAGACTTGCCCTTACCCTTTCCTCACCTTGTATGAAGGTGTATAATCTTTTTAAATCAATCCTCACCTGGGAAGGTGTGACATTTTTTAATCAATCCTCACCTGCGAAGGTGTAGCATATTTTTTAATCAATCCTCACCTGCGAAGGTGTAGCATATTTTTTAATCAATCCTCACCTGCGAAGGTGTAGCATATTTTTTAATCAATCCTCACCTGGGAAGGTGTAGCATGTTTTACCCTGATAATTCTAACTACTACCCAAAATTAATTCTAAAGTCTTCAGCCTTAATAGGTGAAGTACTGAAACAACCAAGATATTTACAAGTTATCTAAATTATCCCTAAGCATTTTGTTGAACCGCTCTGTAGCCTTCCTTTTGGGCCGAAGCGCCCCGACACGATCACCGCCACTCTGGGTGGGGTCGGCATTATTGTGGGAGGCCCCCTTGTCATATACCAAATCTCTACCCGGATGAGTTATAGTGAGCTCCAGCGGATAAAGGTTACATTTAGAATGAAATTCTACTGCTCCATTACCTTGTTTGACCTTGACTGTTCTTACTTTATTGTCCAATCCCTTAATAATTTGCAAGACAGTGCCCATTAACCAGAAGGGTCTGGGTTTATTTAAAGCTTTAATCAGAACTATATCTCCTATTTTAATTTTCTTTTCCCAAGTTGACTGATATAGGTTTCTGCTATGTTCTCTTAAGCTGAGTAGATAACTCTCATACCACAACTTTTTAAAGCTTTCTAATACTTCTTCTTGCACTTCAAGAGTCTTTTCTAAAGAGGGCTATCTCTGGTCATCGACCCACACTTCCTCATCCCCCCTCAATACGAGAGATGGGTTCCCATGAAGTTTCAAGGAGTTAGGTATTATAAACTTCAAGATTTCTGAACTGGATCGGTAGGTCAAAGGTCTAGAATTTATGGCCAACTGAATGCTTGACAAGGATGTTAACATCTCAAAGTATGTCAACTTGGCTCTTCCGACTGCTTTATACAAACAATTCTTGAGCACCCTTATTAACCTTTCCCAAGCAGAGCCTACCCATGCTGAATATAAGGGAATTCTCATATGCTTGATGTTAATTCTCTCCAGTTCTTCTTAAACTTCTTTGGATTGTAGGGAGTTTTCTAAAATGTTGCCACCTTTTAAGAAGGCTTTGGCATTATCACTGTACAGGTAATGGGGAATAGAATATAGGTTACAAAATCTATGAAAGCCTAACAGAAAATTCTTTGTGGACATGTCAGGTAATAATTCAAAGTGAACAGCTCTAATATTAAGACAAGTGAAGACCAGAACATAAACCTTGACTGACTGATCACTAAGTTCATCTTTGACCCAGAAATGGCCAGTATAATCTACCTCGACATGTTGAAAAGGTTTTATTAGGTTCATGTGATGCTTAGGTATATCTGTGAATTTTGGGTACTTAAATGCCAAGGCATTATGTTTTTTACATACATTACAAGAGCTTAGTGTGCTCTTGACTGCCATCCTACCCTTTGGGATCCAGTACCCTTATTCCCTTAAATAATTCAAGGTAGTTCCAATGCCTAAATGCTGCATTTTGTTATGACAGTCATTTATTATCAATGTAGTTAACCTGTGCTCCTTAGGGAGTAACACAGGGTGATGTATGTCATACTTGAAGTATTGACACTTTCTTATCCTGCCTTTGGACCTTATAATGCCTCTTTCATCTAGAAATAAGGTTAGGTTAGATACCAGAGGAGGATTTTTTTTTTCATTTGCATTATTTGGATTGTTCAAGAAATTCAGCTCATTCTGGAAACACTCAGTTTGAACCACCTTTACCCAGTACTCTAAGGCTTTCTTTTTAGGATCACAATCCTTTATTTCATTTAGAAATTTATATAGGTAAGCTGTGCACCTCAACAAGCCCTCAAAGGAAGAGTATTTATTTATATTTATTACTCCTGTATTTACTTTAGGCGGTTGAGAGGTACCAGCAGTGCATATTTTGCCTTTTTGAGAAGGCGCTATGCTCAACAAAGGGTATTGAGGCCACAGTTGGTAATCATTAGTAAGTCCCTCCAGCCAGAACTTCATTTTATCTAAATATTTGCTATAAGATAACCCTTTGGTAAGCATATCTGCTGGGTTCTCTTCAGTGTGTACATAGTGGTATGCTACAGGTAACTTGAATTTCTTACTTATTTCAGTCTTCAGGCCATCAGCTTCTAACACTCTATTTTTCAAGAATTTGGATTTTACTTTAGTATCCTTTGTTAGAAGCCAATTTAGCACCACCTGAGCATATTTATAAATTGAATTTGGATGTGTTGATAAGCCTCTAAAATTGTAGGTAAGCATTTGAAAGCTAATATCACACCCATGAGCTCTAGAGTGGGGATGCTGTGTTCATTTCTCTTATTTGATGGAGCTACCTTAGACTTAGAGTGTAGGTATGTACTTCTATCCTCTCCATCTAGAGCGTCGGCAACAAAGCCATACGCTTCAGCGGAACTGTCACAAAAAATATGTAACCCATATTTATTTAGCTCGTTTAGAGCTTGTCTAGGAAATGACACTTCTGACAGCATCTCCAAGTCTCTACTTAATTTTTTCATCTCAGTACAGATCTCTTCAGGAAGGGGTTCGTCCCAGCCTCCTTCTTGTTTCCATATTTTTCTCATTAGTAATTTTCCTCTTATGGTTACAGGTAGAGCCAAATTCAAAGGATCAAATAGTTTGGACGTTTGAGAAAGGACTTGTCTTTTTGTGTTTGCTTCTGGATTTATTTTGTATGGAGCTATGCTCAAGGAATCCTGCTGAACATATATCTGTACCCTAGCACCTTTTCTTCTTCGCTGGAGTGTTCTACTAATCTTCCATCACTTTCCATCTGTTCTCTCAATTCAATTGAATTGGAATTCCAAGATCTTAAGGTAAATCCGCCTGCCTTCATTCTCTCATATTTTGGGGAGGCGGTGGCTGAGTCGTCAGAGTAACGGCCTCGTGTTCAGGACGACGCGAGTTCAATCCCCGCCCGGTGCCACCAAGCTGGGATTTTTCAGCCGCCGCCGAGTGGCTTAAAACTACCCACATGCTGTCCAGAAGGCCACCTATCAACCCGGACTCTAGATTCTAGGATCAAAAACGAGCTCTGGGAGGGCAGCATGAGCCAATGCAAGATGGCGCCACTATAAACACTCGCCTGCGCCAGAACGGGCTGGGCCGACCATCAGGACCCACCGGAATGAAGCCTTGGACCGACCATCAGGTTCCACCGCGAAGAAGCCTACCGGCGCAATAGGCAGCAATGTAAAAAAAAAAAAAAAAAAAGCAAAAAAAAAAGCCAGATTATATAATTCCTTCATTTCTTTAATTTAAATTCCTGTTACCAATAGATTATCTACATAAAAATTATTTGCCAATATTTTGCTTAATTTGTCATCAGGAAATGAACTTGCATGATGTTTCATCACATAGTGCAAGATGAATGGGGAAGAAGTGAACCCAAACACTATGGTCTTGAACCTGTAGGTGACCAATTTGTTGCCCCTTTTCCAAAAGAAGCAAAACCTATTTTGGTCTACTCCATTTTTTAATTTAATCATCAAAAAGGCTTGTTTTACATCACTGAGCATGACTGATTTATTGGTGCGAAAACAGAAAAGTAATTGAAGAATGTTATTCATTAAATCTACACCTGGGTAGGCAGCCTCATTAAGAGAAGGTAATTCCTTCTTGGTTTTTAAAGAACAATTGAACACAGGTCTTTTTTTAGTTGTTACTTGTTCTTCCATTTTGATGACAGGTCTATGAGGTATCAAAATCTTTTGATGGTACTGAGAAGGGTTTACTTCAATTTCTTCTATTATGCCGTCAGCCAGCTGCTGGTCAAATACAGCTTGATACTTTTCTAGTAACCCCTTTCTTTTTAAGTGGTCCAGAGTTCGGTCCAATACGTTAAGTGCAACAGAATGATTTGAAGGAACAGAATCTATTTTGTCTGAATACCATGGCAATCAATATAGCACCTCTTGACCCTCTTTGAAATTGCTTTATTTGTTCGACTCGAGACCAAAAGATGTTCCAGTTGGCACTTCTGTGTCAAGATAAGGTGTGTCACTGATGGGTGTTCAGAAGTGGGATTTTATTTTAGGGTCCAAAACAGCATTAACCATTGTTTTAGTTTTGTTGCATAGTTTTTTTTTCATTCTTTTTTGTTAGGAGACGCATAACAAATTGCTGTTCTGCTGGACTTAAAAAGTTAAATACATTTCCAATGGGAGCTACTTTGTTGTGCATAACTAAACATTTGCCTCCTAATTTCTCTTGCCAGGACACTGATGACAAACTGTAGAATGTCATTTTTTTTTTTTTTACAACAAAGGGGTTCGTCCCAGCCTCCTTCTAGTTTCCATATTTTTCTCATTAGTAATTTTCTTCTTATGGTTAAAATAGAAACAAATTCAAAGGAAGATCAAATAGTTTGACGTTTGAGAGGACTTGTCTTTTTGTGTTTGCTTCTGGATTTATTTTGTATGGAGCTATGCTCAGGAATCCTGCTGAACATATATCTGTTCCAGACCTTTTCTTCTTCGTGAGTGTTCTACTAATCTTCCATCACTTTCCATCTGTTCTCTCAATTCAATTGAATTGGAATTCCAAGATCTTAAGGTAGAATCCGTGCCCGTTCATTCTCTCCACATGCAGTTAGCATTTCTTTAATTTAATTTCCTGTTACCAATAGATTATCTACATAAAATTATTTGAATATTTTGCTTAATTTGTCATCAGGAAATGAACTTGCATGATGTTTCATCACATATGAGGAAGATGATGAGAAGAAGTGAACCCAAACACTATGGTCTTGAACCTGTAGGTGACCAGCCCTCTTTTCCAAAAGAGAAGCATACTCCATACGAGGGCGGACAAGGCCCATTTTTGATTTAATCATCAAAAGAACTTGTTTTACATCACTGAGCATGACTGATTTATGCGAAAACAGAATGAAGTAATTGAAGAATGATTATTCATTAAATCTACACCTGAGGATGCAGCCTGTTAAGAGAAGGTAATTCCTTCTTGGTTTTAAAGAACAATTGAACACAGGTCTTATTTTAGTTGTTACTTGTTCTTCCATTTTGATGACAGGTGAGGTATCAAAATCTTTTGATGGTACTGAGAAGGGTTTACACCAATTCTTCTATTATGCCGTCAGCCAGCTGCTGGTCAAATACAGCTTGGATACTTTCAAGGCTAACCTTCTTTTAAGTGGTCCAGAGTTCGGTCCAACACGTTAAGTGCAACAGAATGATTAAAGGAACAGAATAATTTTGTCTGAATCATGGCAACTCAACATTATAATGACCCTCTTTGAAAGTAATACCATCTTCAAACAGCTTTATTTGTTCGCTTTCTAGGGACACTGTGGTCTTGATCAGTGGTTTTAATTTAGGACTCGAGACCAAAAGATGTTCCAGTCCACTGTCCACTTCTGTGTCCTCTAGAACAATCAAGTGGGGAAATATGAGATATAGGGTCCAAAACAGCATTAGAAACCATTGTTTTAGTTTTTGTTGCATAGTTTTTTTCATTCTTTTTTTGTTAGGAGACGCATAACAAATTGATGTTTTGATATGTAAAAAGTTAAATACATTTCAATGGGAACTACTTTGTTGTGCTAACTAAACATGACCTTCTAATTTCTCTTAAGACACTAGGATCACCAGACTGTAGAATGTCAATGCTTAGCAACATATAACTTGGATAGTTTCATGATTCTTGGCCTCATAGAAGTGTTCACATCCAACAATTTTTATGTTGTTTCATGAATTTTGCAAATGCGTTCATCCTGAACGTAAAATTAATATCAGGTCTTGTCCACCGATGAGGAACAAAGTGAATCGATCTTCTAATTTAATTCCGCAGCCATTTGTTTGAAGCTTTTGTTTCTGCTGCACCAATGTGAGTTCCAACATCACAATCTAAGAGGAAAACAATTTATTCACATCTGGGCAAGGTCTTTGGCAGCGGTTTCAAAATATATGATCTTTGGCTTCCACGAGTATCAACAAAATTTCACCTAACCTTTCTACTCTTTCTGCCATTCTTTAAGAAGTTAAAGTCATCGTTGGCATGCAATTGGCAAGAGTCAGAAACTTTGAGCCAGGCACAAGCTTATATTTGTCTTAATTTGAGGTTTAGCCTTATCTTTCTTGTCAATAGGGACACAAAGGGTGTAATATGTTCTTTGGACCGACAGACTCTGCATTGGTATCTAAAGTTTACCCTGTTTTTCCATAACAGTTGTTCTCATCGACCCTGAACCAGCACACCTGGTACACATAGATAATTATTCTTTTAGTCCGGGCAATTTTTTGCTTCCAGAAGTTGGTAAGTTCGAGCATTGGCCCAAAGAATGCCCCACCAGCCCCACATAACACAAGTTAATTCTGTGAAGAAGGATTTGTAATTCTGGAGTGTACCTTTGGTTCTTGTTGTCTCTGGCCTTCAGTGGCAGTTTGTTTTCAACTGTGGAAGGCTTATTGTTGCTTTATTAAAATTATTAGGCTTTACAGAAAAAGTTTTACTCAGAGTGGTGAGAATTCTGTGATTTTCAATGATTTATGTTATGGTGGGAGTAATTCTTGGATAGAAGATAAGATAATTCCCTTTTTACTGTGCAGCAGTTTGTGAAGATATGGCTAAAAGGGAATAGCCAGCTGAGTCTCTGAATCCAGAAAGTTAAAACCGCAAGCCTTTTAACTCAGCTAAATAGTATATCATTTATGAAAATCTTGGTGGAAGTATATTCAGAGGGTCAAACGAAGGGCTAGGATAAGATTCATTATATTCTTGAAATTCATCAATGAATTCTTTATTAAAGATTCTTTCTCCAGCATTTTGGATGGCTGTTTTGTAATTAGCATCCGTAATGGTTAAATGTTTCACTACTGAGAGAGCCTAATCTCTCAAATAGCCAATTAAATAGGCTAGTTTGGTAACATCAGTCAGATGCTTTCTCGTCCCAATCACATTATTAAATTGGTTTAAAAAGGTATTAAAAGCAAACTTGTCCTTCTCCTTTCCCGAAAATGTTCCACAATTCAATGTAGGAGGCTTACCTTCACTAACATACATCTGTGACATAAACTGCATAAGATTCTGTGAAGTAATATCACTTTGAGCATCTCTTGAATCCTGATCCTTATTTAGCTCAACATACTGATCTAATTCTATTTCAATCTGTAGTGAGAAATTCATTTCATCTTCCCAATCTCCTGAGGCATAGTAAGTTTCTTATCATACTTTCAAGGATCTGTTTGATCCATTGCTTTTATATATATTCTGTCATCATATAGTGTCTCACTTATGCCATTTTCTAATTTCTATTATATTGGTCAAGCTCTTAGTTAGGAGGGTGTCAAAGGAATCTGTTTGAGTTAATTCTTTCAATTGCTTAAGAAGGAGTGTTTTTTTTCTTTTAAAGTTTCCCCCGCTCCTTATCAGGGTCATGAGTATCATCTTGGGAACAAGTCTTTAACTACTCCTTGGGTGGCTGCTTCCTCAGGGTTTAGTTTTGAATCAATTGTGGCAAATGATAGCCAGTGCTCAATATTGAAATAAAACAATCTGAAAGGGTTTGATTAATACGGGTGGTTTCAATTAAAAGGGCAATTATAAAAAAAAAAAGCAGACCCCTCAACTGCGGCCAAGGAGGCAATCCCGGACCGGCTAGTTGGCCCTCAATTTGCCACTCAGCTATTCAACTGAACAAATGCTTCGGGCATCCGGGGTTCAACTACTTACTGCCGGTGTTCAAGGGCATATGTCAGACCACCCAAGATTGCATCCACCACGTAGTATACGTACCTTCACCAAACGCTGTTCCTCAGGTAAAGTGAACCCACACCCTCTGAGATATTGAGGGTGGTCGAGGAGGAAGGGTCAGAAGTACCATTGCGCCAGCTACTCATATCACCCGATCTTGAACCTGTTTGCTAGAACCACCATTCGCAGTCAACTCCCAGACCGAGACAAGATCACGTATACGTAAAGAGAAACCAAACAGTAACACTTTCATCTTAATCCTTTATACTGCCTCAGGGATGAACTAACAAGGCTGTACTCGCTGCTGTTAAATTAAGCTGAATCTATCCAAGGCAGCTGATAACAGTTACTCGCTTCTTTAATATTGAAACAACACTAATTTTGAAAATATGTTGTGATACAGTGAATTTACCAAATTACCCAACAGTTATGATATTTCTCGCAAGACACTTAAACCCTCTCCAGGACAACTCCACAAAAGACACACAAACCACTTCCACTAATTAATACAGCAGCAGGAGTGCCGGGCTTTCCCCTTAGCAAGCACCTCCCAAACAGTTACAACGATAATCCTAACAGGCCCACGATAGTAATTACTCTATTTGTAATCACTGGATCAGGAGGCACTTATTCCTTCGAAGGGTTTCAAAAGAAATGGTCTCTTGAAGAGTACGTCCAAGAGGAGTCCTGTTATCCCTCGAGACTAAGTATAAATCAGCACTGCCGCGAGTTAATGTGGAGTAAGGAAAGCGCTAAGGTGTTGATTGCTTGAAGAGCTGTTGATGGAGTGGGCCGAAAGCCAACCACGTGGAGTCTGAAGGGCTTTGAATTTCGCCAGATGGCGTGACTTTTGATCCAGTTAAATTATCCTTGCTCTTTAATAATTCCCGCAAAGGGCAATTATTTATTATTTCATAGAAGGAAAAAAGTGAACTATTGTTATTCCTTTCATGGTAAATGTGTTTAGTCTTCAGGGCAGTGAATAACGGTGATACTCGTCTCGGTCTGGAGCTGATGATAGCAAGTAATGTAAGTACCATCCAAACTTATTTGAGAGCTCAGACGATACTCTTGGTTGTTTGAACTCTTGGCCCGAGACTAGTTACATAAAGGGAAATAGTTAATTTGTCTAATCCCTGGTTAACTTCGACCTAATTCCTAACATTCTGGCACTCTTACAAAATATCTCCTCCACCCCCAATTTCACTTTTTATCTTTCCTTCCTCTCCTTAACTCTGACGCGGGCAGCACCGCTGTCTCATCTATATCTAAGGGCTGAACTCTTTGCTAAAACTGTCTGTAACAACTCCAATCTGGACGATTCTGGACATATTCTCCTCCTACTCATCCCCCTCTGACTCCTTTATGCATGTTATTAAAAGATTCATCGGAATGATGTTTTCTATGCCCTCTCTGGCCTCAACTCTCAGAAGGCTTATGGACCTGATGGAGTGCCTCCTATTGGTTCCTTTAAAAACTGTGCCTCCGTGCTGACACCCTGCCTGGTCAAACTTTTTCACCTCTACCTGTTTTTCCAACATCTACCTTTCCTTCCTACTGGAAATGCGTCTTCATACAGCCTGTGCCCAAGAAGGAGTGACCTGCTCCAACTCCCCTCTCAAACTACCGCCCTGTAGATTTCCACTTTCCTGCCTATCTCAAAGAATGTGAATCAGTCCTTAACAGGAAGATCTATCAAAACATTCTTTCCACTTCTGATTTTGTATCTGATAGCCAGTATGGTTTCTGCAAGAGGTATTCTGTACTGGCGGATCTGCGTGCTTGCTCTTAATTGACTCTTGGTCATCCCTCTTAGCGGTTTCGGTGAAACTTTCTCAGTTGCGCTAGACATATCGTGCTTTCTTGATATGAAAATCTAGCTTTAACTCCTTTCCTTTCTCTAAACTTCCCTCTTACAGGTTCTATCCTTTTCTTTCGTTCCTTTATCTCCAGTTTCCTTTCCGGCTGTTCTATCTCTGCTGTGGTAGATGGTCACTGTTCTTCCCCTAAACCTATCAACAGTGGTGTTCCACAGGGCTCTGTCCTATCACCAACTCTCCTCCTGTTATTCATCAATGATCTTCATTCCATAACCAAGTGTCCTCTTCACTCATACGCTCACGACTCCACTCTGCATTATTCAACTTCTTACAAGAGAAGACCCTCTCAACAAGAATTGCAAGACTCCAGACTGGAGGCTGCCGAACGTTTAACCTCAGACTTTGCTATCATTTCCGATTGGGGTAAAAAAAACCTTTAGTCCTTCAATGCCTCAAAAAAACAAATTTCACCACCTATCAACTCGACACAATCTTCCAAACACCTATCCCTTATTATTCGATAACACTCAGGTGTTACCTTCTTCAACATTAAACATCCTCAGTCTATCCTTAGCTCAAAATCTCAATTGGAAACTTTACATCTCCTCTCTCATTAAATCAGTATCCTCAGTTAGTTGGACGTTCTGGAATGGAATTGACTGTACTAACTGCAATTAAACGCTACACTATTGATTTAGCGACCGACGTTAGCGTCAGATTCACAAAACAAACCTTAGATGGTCGTTAGAGGCGCGCTAAGTCAGCGAGGCCGCTGATTGGTTGATAACGTTATTGGCCTTGCAGCGAATCACAAGAATGTTCACAAAACCGTCAGCCAATCGTAGGGAATCCCCTCCAGCTGCCGCTTCAAAATAACTCGTTCTCTATTTTTCAATTTTCTTCCTTTTAAGGCAAACTGTACTAAATCGTACTCTAGGAACTTAATTATTTCGTCGTTTGCTGCACATTAACGTCAAGGTAACTATTATGTTCGATGTCTTGTTATCTAAGAACATGCTAAAGAGCAAGAAAAAGAAGATATGGAGGAGATTGAGGCAGGAAGAAAGCAAATTAAAAATAATATGGCACATATATCGAGGCAGACAGGAACCAGGGACGGAAGGAAGAAATGAAGGAAAGTTAAAACTGTCTTGCCATATCTCTGCAGCCCAACTCATGGACAAAGGTCCATGGTCCCACGGAGGGACAAATGTAGAGATGGATGAATGATCGAATGGATGAGGAGGTAGAAAGATGAAGGGGGAGGGGGGTCTGGCAATCCCCCGGCCGGGCGTCGGTGTTGCCATACCGCCCACACTTATCATATGCCTCTCAAAGTGTGTATATCTCATAATTTTATAAAGAAATGAAACTGTCTACTCTGAAGTTATATTTAAGTTAGCTTAGATTTATTAGCATTTATACGTAAATATGATAATATTGTTAGCGTTTACTACACCTTCGAGACAATAGTTTGTTCACAACATTTAGCGTCACACAGAGCGCGTTAAAGCTTTGTGAATCCGCGAGCTAACCCTTGACGTCATCGATTAGTTGGTAGGTATTACCGCGCGAGCTTTGTGTATCCCAATGGTCTCAAACTGCGCACTAAGGGCCCAAAACTACGCACTAAGCCTTTGTGAGTCTAGCCCCTGAATCGTCTCCGCCAGTTCTTCCACCCAGGATATAATTACGCTTTTCATATATAAGGCCTTTGACCGCCCTCGTATGTAGTATGCATTTCACTTTTGGGAGGGCTCCACTCACACAGCTCTCTTGTAGAAAGTGGAGTCTAAGGCTATTCGTCTCATAAGCTCTCCTCATCGTACTGATAGTCTTCTGCCTCTTATGTTTCGCCGCCATTTTCCCTCTCTATCTTCTATCGATATTTTCACGCTGACTGTTCTTCTGAACTTGCTAACTGCATGCCTCGCCCCCTCCCGCAGCCTCGCCACACACGACTTTCTACTGAAGCTCATCCCTTTACTGTCCAAATCCCTTACGCAAGAGTTAACCAGCATCTTCACTCTTTCATCCCTCACGCTGGTAAACTCTGGAACAATCTTCCTTCATCTGTACTTCCTCCTGCCTACGACTTGAACTCTTTCAAGACGAGGGTATCAGGACACATCTCCCGAAGCTGACCTATCTTTCGGCCACTCCTCTAACTCTTTTTAGGAGCA